>NC_053405.1:24902259-25172259 GCF_016859285.1 Xiphias gladius | reverse complement strand
TCATAACTACGGTGATTGTTATGTTGTACTGTAAATGTTGAGTATTGCTAAAACTTGCTGCTCACGCTAAGTCTCCTGTGTAAGCATGCTGTTAGCATCCTCCTGGTTGGATCACGCTGCCTCCTCAATCTTTCTCCATGAATCATCAGTAACCATTCCATCTACTGTGTAAACAAAAATGAATGCATTCTTATGGGACATAGGACATGTAATTCACGTGCAGTAGAATTCTTTAAATAATTACATTTATATTATTTTATTTAGGATTGTTTGTGTTTGGCTTAGGAGAGCCTTTTTGGCTTCTGTCCAGGCCTTTTACCTCCTTGGCGAGATCACTGATGCTCCTGTTCTTGAAGAAATAGATCGTAGTTTTTCTGCTGCCATTGATTCCAGTCCTTTTTAAATTTAAAATAATATTACATACATTTGTCGTTCTTAAAGTTTTGTTATCTATAGTGACATTTGCTAATTTTTGTGTCTAAAATACTTTTGTGATTTTCAGAGAGTCTGCATCACCTTTGTTGCCTGATATAAATTCACTGGTCAGAGCTTCAGTTTTAATCATGTTCTTCTTTCCACATCAGAACCATGTGGAACCCAGCGAACAGTAACGACCAGACGGGACAAGTGGCTGCCAGGATGGAGACTACACCTTCTTTGGGTAGTGCGAGCATCTCCATCTCCCAGCAGCAGGCACCCAAGAAATTTGCCCCTGTGGTTGCACCCAAGCCCAAGTTCAACCCTTACAAACAGATGGGAGAGCCCACCCACTCTGACCCTGCAGGTAACAGCACAGGAGAGAACACTAAATCACCAATATCAAGCAAATTACAAATGAACCTCAACTTAGACTTTATCTGGAAATGGGATTCGACTGGCCTACACTAACCTGTGAGTCTAGCTAGTCAAACTCAATATTAGGTCAGAACAGTACTTGTTTCTCTTGACTTTGCAGAGTTTGTTTGTTTATTGTAATTTATATCTCAAAGTCAATCGTAAATCGTTTTCATATATTTTGTGTTGAATTTTTAACACTAGTCCACATTTTTTATTTCAGTATCCTTCCATAGAATTCCATGTAAAAACAAGTGAACTAGAGTACAAAGGACATTGTACTGACTTTGGGCAGACCTACTGTCTACAGGTGACTGTTTCTAGAAACAGCACAAAACCAGAAAATTTAAATGTCTTTCTGTGTTCACCTTTAAAACCGCAGCTCAACCAGTTTCCAGCATTTGTTAATTTTCTTACACAAAACAGTTATAAGATAGAGTATTTTTTATTAAGTATTACAACTGCTTGTTCACGTATTATTTGATAGATGGTAGAGTAGATCTATTTAATATTGTTTTCCATTGTTGTAGTATAATACATTTTTTCATTCCTAAAAAGCTCCTTGAATAAAAAAAATGTTACTCAGGCCTACAGTATACAGTATCTGGACAGTGAACAGACTTCAAAGCTTTCAAAATCAGCTACAAAACAGAGAGGATTAGTAAATATTTTGAAAAAGAACTGGAGTGTAGGAGCATAAAAAGACACCAACACACATAATCAGTGATGCTAGAGAGCATTTTGTCAGAGGCTATGGTCTATGGTTTACACATTTAATATCAATAAAAATTTGATACGGAATTAAATAAAAATGACAATACAGTATAAGAGCTCCATATATTCAAGACCATATAGTCAAGTGAAAACACGCAACTCTTGAGCCCTGGGCTGCCCATGACAATTTTAAGTTATTACATTTCTAGATGCTGATTGTAACAGAGGCCTTGGTGCATGCCTAATTTCAAACAAAAGATGCAGTGTAAGTACTGTGGTTTGCAGTCGTGTGTGGGTTCAGGGAGCCTTGTGTTGTCTGCTGTTTTAAGTCCCTCGTGAGCTGATGGTTTGTTTTTTTTTGTTTTTTTTTTTAAAGGTTTTAGTGCTACATGTTAATATGCAATAAATGCATTTACTAATAGAGGGTTAGGTTTAATTTAGTTAGTCTTTGTTCCATGGCATTAGGTTTGTAGTCCGGCATTGAGATTTAAATTGCAGGTAAAGATTCTTTGAAATAATGTAGAGTTACAGTGAGCAAACGCAGAAGCTGTGCTCCACAGAGCAGAACTGTCAGTTTTACATGAGACAGATATGACTCCTTTGAAAAGACTTTCTGAATTAAAAGGTAGTAAAGAAGTAGAACATGTGTTTTATTTTTAAGTTTAATGATCATGTTTTAGTGTTCAAAAACATGCATAAGATTTTTGACCCAAAGCAACACAAAAATGATATATGCAAATTAATTAAAAAAAACTTCTTTCCATTCTAAAAAGAGAATGCTGTAATTTGAAGGAAGAACACAGGAAGTGACTTTGGAGTCACTGGCAAGAAATAACACTAAGAACTGAAAAGTTAAGACACCTACTCAGTATTACTTACAGACATTTTAAAAGCATTGATGCTCATAATTTGCATATGCTCAAAGTGACTGTACCATACCATAACGTGGTGTAAAGAATGTTTTCAGCACTATGTGAGCGTTCCTGAAGCTCCATTAATATTTTCATTTTTTCTCAAAAAATTTGGTAATTATTTTTTTCAGACTACAGTTGATTTGTCTGAAGTCCTCAGTGACCAAGATGTTACAAGGGTAGAACATGACACAAAGAAAATGTTGTACACACATATATCAACTCACCTCGCCATCTGTTATATATGTTGTAATGTGAACATTATCTAAACATCTAGCCTCAAACCCCCCTGAGAGCCCCAGATTTCCAAAACAGGGGAAACGGTTATGAAATTCAGCCAGCAGTGAGCACAGTATCAGGCTAAAAACACTGCTGTCTGTGGGGGTTTGTGGTTTGAGTTGTGGATCTGTCTGGTACTCCAGATGTTAGTTTTGTAAAATTTGTTCTTAGACGGCTGCTTTTTGAGTTCTGCCCAACACTGAGGAGAAAACAAACAAAACATCACCACTGTTGAGTTTTTAGTTGACTAAATGAAATGCGTCCCACTCCACTCAAAAATATGTTTTTGCTTATTGTAACTTCACTTGGAGGTTAGACCTTGTATGTGCAGAGTTTGACACTAGAAGCCGTATTCAAATTAATAGGATTTTTCATTGCGGAAGAAAGTGTAGCAATAATTTTTTTAATTTTTAACCAGGTAATTGAACTTTTTTGTGGAAAGACCTTATCAGACAAAAAATATTATTCAAAACAATAGTTTTAAGTCCCTTAAAACATGTCTAGAGGGGGTCGTTACAGTTATTATCCTTAAGATTTGTGTTTACTGTGCAGCTAAACAAACTTACACTGTAGGTAGGCATTGGCAGGCAATTGGAATTCAGGGTAGGAATGACGGATTCCACCATTAACGAAGAAAACTACTACTTGGTAAAGTATAACTGATTGCAAACACATCTTCCTAAGGATTATAACTTTAAACTGTGCTTGTGATCATGATTTTGGGTGTAAATATTTCAGTTCAGCCTACAAAGAAAATGTAAATTTTAAGCCCTGTTTGATATATTTGTTTTGATAGACTCAGATAGAACCCGTGTGCACAGTTTTAGTACAAAAACAGGACCTCAAATTCTAGCGTTTCATGAACCATTGATCTCTCGGTATTGACCTTTACCTCTGGCCATGTTCACTGATTCTTTGCAAATTAAAAAAAACTACATTTTATTCCCAGTTGAGGATTTGTGGCATCATTAAAGCCTTGTAATTCCAAAATGTAATTTTGCTACATAACATTTAATCCAGACCAATTGCCACTGTCTTATTTTTCACAATCAATCATTGTGCAGGTATTAAGAGGATTAATGAAACAATATAAAAGGTGTGAGGATACTGTACATTTTCAGATGATGTAATCATTGTAAGTTTGTACTTTAAATGTTTTAGTTTTTATGAATTAAATAATATCAGTTACATTGTTAATATCTCATGACCTCCATGACCCTAAAAAAACTGTTAATCCCACTTTTTTTACTGTGTCTCCTGTACTGTTCACGTTCACTGTGAAAGTTATTAAATAAGATGGGTAAGGTTTAATAGTTTGTTATTTGTAAGTATTCACTTGGGGTCAGTTATACTGTTGATTGATTTGGTAAATGTGGAGGAAACAGTATTGAATAGCTGTTGTACAGGGTTTAATTATAACATTATCTTATTGTTTATATGTAATTTCCTTTAGAATGTAGCATCTTTTGTTGAAATGTAAGTGATAAAATATTATGTCTTTTGGGCTGCTACAGCATTAGTCTTCATTAAACATTTGTTGATGACAGTGATGATTGCTTGTCAGCATTTTGAACATGCAAATATGTAAAGCCATCTGCAGACATCTCCACTTGTCAAAGGATAAGACGTCTTTATGATCAGATTATCTGGGTCTCTCTTCATTTATTTATTTAATATCTTTTATATCAAATTTGGGGACCGCCTGATGTAAAACTGAGGATTAGCATAAAAATTAGGGACAAGTCAATTTGGCACAGCGCCTCGCCATCCCTTTTGTCTAGCAGAGGCCAGTATGAGGGCTGGAATGAGCAGTCTGAGGCCATGTTTATTGCGTTGACAAAGAGACTGGTGCAGATGGGGCAGTGCACAGTTAGCAAGGTCTGGCCTCAGATTTTTTAGGCACTTGTCCCTTGTCTTGATTAAAGCCCCAGCAGGAGGAAGTGAAAGACATATAAGTCTCAGACAGTGACCCTTAACTCAAAATTCCTTACAGCAGATCAGATTTTAGGGTTTAAGTTTATCGCATATGGTACATGTAGTGTAGGAAGGTCAGTCATGATTGATTTGTCAAATGTAATTATTGCCATGTAGTGCAGCATGTGCTCCACTTCTTTTATGCAGGTTCTATGCTGCAAGATCGGAACTTAACTCTAAGATTTTGTTCTGTAAGGTTTAGGGATTTTTGAAAGTACAATGGCATGCGTGTAATGGTTGTGTGATTAGAATCATGATCACCTCTCCAACATACTAGACTGGAGGTGGACGAATATCATGAATAACTGTGCATGGCAATGCAATCCAGTGCAATATCCCTGCGATAACAACTGCCCTTCTGAAATGTATTAGGTTCAGTTTTGTTACAGCAGTATTGACAACAGCGTGTCATTTCCTGTTTGCTGTCAAGCTTTGAAAATAATTTAAAAAGCCTTCATGTTATTGGCAGATGTAGGACATAACACAAATGGTACAAAGCACAAATCCATTGGGGCAATAACTGACCTTTTTTGCAACCCCAAACACTTAATCATTATATTTTGTAAGAAAGAGACCACATATGCTTAATGATAACGGCTGACTGTCTTCCTTGACATCCTTTTTAGACATGCATCCTGGTTAAAATATTTTGCACACTTGTTATTGGATCTCTGTGCAGCTGTCTGCATAGATCAGCACATGTCGGTGATGACTAGTTGGTGTCTGCTCAGTTTTCTCTGGGACTTCTTTGTTTCAATCTAAACCATGCATGAGAACGGAGTGTTAAACGTCAAGGACAGAGGTCATTATCCCGAAACAGACTGGAGATTCAGTTTTTTGTTGACTCTGTTTGGATTGCACAAAACTGATGTCTTTTGATTTTAGATTGCGTTTTATATAAGACATGCACATGACATTCTAATCATTATAATGAGAGATCTCTCAATCTTGTCTTGAGTTGCATTTTTGTTTGATTCACTGCTTGTGTTTTCGACGCACAGTATTTCAAACAGCTGCTTCAATTGTCTGTTTAGAATGATCTTAGTCAAGCATTATATAGGGAATTTTTTATCTGTATGAAGTGAATGTAAACATTCACATGGTGTGAACAGAGAGTCTGAGGCACCTTAGGAAAATGAGTCACACTGCAATGAATCATCATTAGCAGCTTCAGAATATTCAGAATATTGAAGAATATTGTGATACTAAGTGCCTAAAATCGAGGAGTTTATGTAATGCAAATCAGATTTCTTTAAAAAGCCACCTAAAGTAATACTGAAATCATTTTGTAACAATAACGTGCTATTTGGTCTCATAATGTCTGGCTCCAAATTATCAAGCGCAGTTGGTATTTGTAGTGGGATAATCATAGTGAAAGTTAAACATCTGAGAAGTGCTGTTTTTGATAAAAACTTCTCACACTAAGTTACCGAAAGCGCGCTAATTGTTTGCTCAGAGCAGTTCAAAAGTGTTGAACATGTGCATAAGCTGTTTTTATTCCTCCCTGCTTGACTGGCCAGAGGCAAACTGACTACCGGTTGTTATGTCAGAGTCCCTCATGGGTGGCACCAGGAGAATTTACAGGAAATCCACCAATGAGTGTGTCAGTGTCCCCATAGAAACCACAGGCTCATGCTCTGAGCGTATACAAAGGCCACTTTTATCTTTGTGGAAACACATACCTCAACTACTTATTGTATTTTGTCTGAAGTGTGTGTAAAGTTTATACACATGAACCTTGTGATTTTTTTTTTTTAAATCTTTGCTCAAAAGTTTATGGTTATAAAATATGTTGTTTCTTTTTTCCCACTATATTTTTTACAGTGTATATTTTTTTGCTTATAACAGTTTGTCAGCTGGTAGTTTTGAATCTGATATCCGTTGCCTGAATGACATATTTCACTTCTCTAAATCTCGCTATTATAAAAGATGGTAATAGTGTTATGAAAACAATTTTCCTCACATCCTGTACGTCCTTTCAAAGTGGTGTCTATATAATCAAGGGAAGTCTGAATGCTGAGCAAGATCTCAAAAACTGAATTTACACACATGAAATCTAGATTGCATGGACTGTTTTGCCATGAAGAGATGCTTGATTATGTTCAGAAACATGGTCATACATAATTTATAATAAATTATATCGTCATGCTTATACTATATAGCATAACTTAATCTTTAAAGTTGAAACTGAAATCGATATTTGAGTTTAAAACAATCCAATGTTGATACATTTTTTTCATAAACCCCAAACATAAGCAAACATAAATCAAACTGAAATCCAGATTAGTTTTTGCCAAGGAAACAGAATATATATGCTCAGTGTTAATTTTGACTTGTGTACTTATTTTATAAAATTGTAACTGCCAGGGGAACAAATTTAAGTTTTGAATTTTTTGTTTCAGCTGATGATGTTGATAGTGTAATTTGATTGGTACAGTACCTCTGTGGGCAGGCACTAAATAGGCCATAATATCTCTTCAGGCAGTTAGCCAGCTGCAGACTGATGCTGTTAGCCGTTGGTCTTCCCCATTTTTAATGTTTCGGCACAACTGCGCCCATGAAAGAGAGACCATTAACAATGACTTGGCAGAAAAGCACTGTCTAGTGGGAATCTTTGATAATGTTAGCAAGCTAGTCTGCTAGTATAGCTAGTAGTCTCACCTATAGTAACTTGCTAGCTTTCAACTTAACAGTGCAATGGGTGCTCCCAAATGTCGAAAATTGTAAAGGACAGACGGCAAAAATCGCTAACGGTATCAGCATTCGTAGGCTGACATGGTCCAGACAGTAGCGCACCAGAAAAGTTGACAGCACATCTCCCTTTGCCATGGGGAACACCCAGAGCCTTGAAACGCAGACACTATTTCCATAAATAGGTGGAGAGTGGTTGACTCCTCTTGAAAAAATAAAAACATTTTTTTTAAAAATGCACAGGAGCTATAGAATTATAGTTTATATTTCCTTACACAAAGGGTGAGGACAGTTCAAATTTCAGTTGACTTTGAAGATCCCTTTAAATGTTTTTTCTCAAAAATGGGTTAGGACCACCATATTTAGAGAGCCGGACATTCTACAGTTGAAAAATGAACTTATCTCTGCTCTTTGGTGGACAAACGATCTTGGCATTTCTTTTCTGACATTTCTTGTTACCAATATACTTTATATCTGTGATAAGCTTATGTTGGCCGATATATGGCCTGGCTGATTTGTTGGTGTAACTCTAATATACTTTGTGTATTACGTAATTTATACTAAATCACATTATTGAATCAACAGTTCTTATATCTATTTATGATCTTTTCAGCTGTTTCAGAACATCTCATTGGCCCCAGTTAACAAGGCCAATGAAAGTGTTTAAAGAGATTAAGACACCTAATAAATGACATGAAGTATCCATTAAATGGTAATTATGCTTAAATGCCATTCTAATATTTACACTGTGGAACTGAACTTGTTAGCATGGTAATCCCCTCACAAGTTGTGTCATTTTAATAGGTCATAAAGCCATGTGATGCAAGTTAAAAGTCAATGTATAGCCCGTTAGCTCACATAGCCTTTGACACTGAGTGTAGAATAACAGGCTCAGAGTAACAGGCTTTAAGTTTACGGTAGATTCTCAGCGTTGCAGAGGCTGCTTGGAAAGGTTTCATGTTATGAAACTGGCTGAGTTTACACAGCAATGACTGTCTGCTGTGACATTTGACGGGCTTCATTTACTCTCTCGCTCATTTGTTTATAAGAAATGACAGCAAAGCTCCCGGCTCCACCTTTGACGAATCACGCATTCACTCATCACAAAACTTCACTAAGACAGTTTAAGGTGCTAATTGTTCAGCCCGTTTATTGGTTCAGATGTTTAGATAAAAAGGTCAGCTGTGGTTTAAAACCATTCGCCCTTTTCACAGTATTTGTTTCTTTGCTTTCATACAAAAACATAATCCGTCTATTGTTCCTGAGCTCAATTTCTCCTCCCATGGGAATTCTCCCTAAGAGTAGCAGAAGCCAGTTTCAGTCTGCTCCTTTACACTTAAAACAAGTGCATCTCCAAAGACCTCAAATCCCTCCCTTGCATCTCTAAACCAAATGAAGTCTGTACATTTCATGCTAATTAAGAGCAGGGCTCAGCTGCTCTTCTCCAGCGGAAGATGGAATAAAACAGGCCCATAATCATATCAAAACAATGTGCTCTCAATCTCTGCCGCAGCACATTTGGAATAAGTATGTGGGGATATAACATTTGGACTGATACCCAGGACTTAAAACATTTTGTTCATTTTGTGTGGAAGTGATTATAGGTTTTTGCTACTGGATAAAGTAATGTAATTTCTCTGATTTTCTTTTGTTTTTAATACAGATTATTTCAGGTTTGTGCAAATATAAAAAGATGCACAATTTAGATTTTAGGGGTTCAGTGCTACTCTGCAGTAGATGATTGTCACATGACACATGTGGGTCCACACTGTCACAGTCCCCTGCCCTTACTTTGGCTCATTGCAGCTTGTGTAAATGCTAACAGACACCAGCAAGTCAAGCTTTCTGCAATAAATCAAGTGTAGATTGTGGGAGATAATTAATGATCTGTCCACCCAAATATGCAAGCAAACATGGTGGGTTTTTTTTTGGTTTTTTTTAAGTGATAAGACAAAAGTCTTCCTGTGTTTGAGGTCTCTTCAGTTTCTGCTCTTTCTGTTGCAAACTGTTCCTTCACTGAAATGTTTTACGAATTATGCGAAAGGCAGTTATATTCTGTGCCAGGCTTTGTCCTAAGTCTTTAAAGGCCAGATGGCCGCCGCTTACACACGTGTAACTCTGATAATATTGTACATACTGTATGTAAATCTGTAAACATATGCTCAACCTTCAGTGTACAATCTTCCTCCCCCCAGTATACTAATCCTTACCACAGAGCAGAAGTACTTAAAAAGACTCATCTGCAACCTGCAAAGTTTTTTTCCTCTTGCAGAAATAATTCCCTACTGATATTTCTCTTCTCTGTATCACTTTGCAACAAAATAAATATTTACACATATAGATGCAAGTATAACACTTTCAAAGTTGTCATATACAGTACTTGAAGCTCTAATAAATATATCACTTACTTGAAAAACAAAGTTTGATATTAGTCCCAGTGTCACAGCTGGATCCATCTCCGCCCTTTTATTATCCCCTTAACAATACTCTGGTTCCCGATAACGAATTATACCTCTTATGGCCTCTCAAATAACTTTAATCACTGATTAGGATTCCTTCTTCACAAAGCAGCTCCTTAAAAGTAATTGCTCAATAAAGAGAGGGGAAGTTGTCGTATTAAGTACGTGTTCCTGCTGCTTCTCTCATTAGTGATCACTTGGAGCTTTCAACTCCCTGTTGTCACAAATGGAGTCAGCTTCATTCACAGCACAGAAGCCGTTCTCACTCTTCCTAGTTCACACTGCTTTAAAGCACGACAGCAAAGCCACCATGCAGAACAGAAAGTAGTTAACCGTTCAAAACCAGTGTTGATTTTGAGTTATTAGAAAAAGCCACTGCAGAGACCTGGGATTCGATTTCTGGTGGTGGTACTTCCGGCTTGGTCGTATTTTTCAATAAACACAGTCAGCTGAGTTTAAGAGTGGGAAGATAGTGAGGGTTCTTATAGTGACTTGTACCGTTTGCCATCAAACAGGGTGAAAAAGGTGCAAAATAGACGCACAGAAATGGCTTAGAATAGAATGGCAGAAATAGCTTATGAGCCTAACCTATGAATGAAATTAATCATTTTCAGTTTCTACAGATCTTCACAATTTTAATAATAAACAGATTTTCCCCCAGATGTTATGTCACTTTTTCACTGTAGTCGAGTGAAAAGAAGATCCTCATTTAATGAGGACAGTTTAGAAAAATCTTCTGGCATTAAGAAAACAAACAAACAAAAAAGAGAGAAGTGGAAAAATAAGGGGAAAACACAGTTCAGTCCAAAGTATCTGTGTGTCCACTGCAAATTGTATTCTTTTTTAAAAATACATTTTTTATTATGTAGATTTTTTTTCTCTGACATTCACTCATTTTATAATACTGAAAATTAGAAAGTTCTGGTTATTAATTTTTATATTTTTAATATGGAACCAAATTGAAACTCTCTTTTTTACACAAGTCTATACAGTAAGTCATCTACATACTGAAATTGTTGTTTAAATGTCATTAATGCTAATCAAAATTCCCATCTCTAGGCCTAATATTGATACTAGCTACAAACAGTGTTTGCTTACAGTCTGAAAGAATATTGTACACATGATGTTGTACCAATCTGCAGGCTTGTGTTTACAGGCAGCGATATTCAGTACTATAAACTCCCGCCTGATGGTATTTGTACCACTGAAATGTACTACTGTGGGCCTGTGGGGGCATGAACAGAGTCCAGGATGCAAAGGAAGTGCTAGGTTTCTGTGGTCATGGGAAGGCAGGTGAAAATACCAAGTTCCTAAAAAGGTTCCCTGAAAAGTTCCTGCAGTCATACAGGGTCACTTGTCATCAAACCTGATGTGTGCTGGCTGCTTAGATTATTTTTACAGTACTTCAATCAGCGTAATACATTCATTGATGTTGCATTTGTATGTGTCAGAACACTCTTTTGGATGTAGGGATTTCAACATGTTAAATGTGAACACGCAACGGTTTTACTACATTTTGTAGATCAACAGTTGCTGGTGGTAATGCTCAAAGAAGCGTAGCCATTCGCCCACAGTGGTAGTGAAGAAGATGCCTGCAGCCTAGCAAACATAAATGTAAACAATGCAGAATTTAAAACATTAATAAAATCTGTCTGCAAATGGTTTATGAGGAAGGAAATGCTGTCAACATGTTTGTTTGATGTCAAGCATGCACACAATGTTTGTTTGCAGTGTTCTGGGGAGAAACACTACATTTAAACGTAACTTTTGTTTGTTTACAAAGACCCTCCATAACGCACCTTTAAACCTTTTAAGGTGTAGCTTTAACATCTCCATTGTGAGTTACAGTGTTGAAAGGGTGTGTTGTAACTTCTACTTGGCTTTGTTGTTTTGAGTTCCCACAGAATTGTAGAGACAGGTTTCGCATTTTGGTTGATGAAGCCAATCCAATCACAATTATTTGAACATACACGGTATTTAAAATGCACAGCTAAAGATCATCTGGTCACCATAAATGTATTTTCAGAGGAAACATATTTCCTTTCATAGAAGAAGAACTTCAAGTTTGAGTGCAGTCGCTTATGAGAGAAAATGATTTTGTTTGGAAAGGACTAGAGGGATTACAAACACTACTAGTGATTGTGTTTTACATTATTAACACATTTCAAAGATAAGTGACAGGCATGATGACAGATATGAGGAAAATAATGTCTTGGGGGGGAAATAACCAGAAAGATCCTTTCAGCAAAGATGCTTGATGACCCCTGTTCCAGCTCCAAGTCTTACTTTCCAATGTTCCATATACAGAACTTAAGACCTTTTCAATAAAACATGCATCTCTGAAACACTTACAACTCTTGTGTTTCCTGAAATGATAAATCCAAAAGATCTTTGATGTTTGAGAGAAATGTACATGAAACTTAATGTTTTAATTCTCTGTAAGCCACAAGTTACAAGTGACTTGTATTCTGGCAAAAAAAGGTTCCGTGCTTGTAGAGGAGGGGAGGGAGGACCAGGGCAGAGCCTTGTTGTCGAGCAGCATATTTTATTTCTTCTCCCAGAGGTTTAGAGGAGCTGTTACACTCTGGAGTTTTAGTGGAGGTCACAAGGTTATTTTATAAACAATTCACATGGAGGTCCTCAAGCACCCAGAGGGAATGTTTAATGCAATGCTCACAATTTCTGCAATGTTGTAAGATGCAGACATGTGTCCAATTTTAACCACGCTGCATTATCTCTCTGTCTTCACTTTTTTTTTTCTTTTGGCTGTTTTGTCAAGGCAACTGAAAATCATGCTTAATTAATTTGGTCAGCTGCCTTGGATAAACTACATTGATGACATCAATTAGATTCTAATGAAAACAGATAAAAGCCATGGAAAGCAAATGGAATTTCTGAACAGGACTCATCAAAGTCTTAGCATTGGAACAAATTCCCATTACGTCTCATAAAAGCCTTTAATTTGCAAAGCTCATGTCTGGTTTGGTACTTAGAAGTACATGGTCAAATGATTCAGTCTTAAGTCCTGTGCCGAGAGAAGCCAAATCAGAATTTAATTTGGCACGTAACTCCTTATCCTGTCTGAAACATGTGGTTGGATGCAATCCTTGGATTAGCGCTGACTTTAGAACTACAAATTTGGCTTGTTTCTCCTCCTCTGGCAGAACAAACACCTAGTCTAACACGTTTGTAACACAACATTTACATTTCCAATCTCAGTGAAAAAAAACACATGCTTACTCCAGATTAGTACTTCTTAGTTAACCAAATTGCTGCAATTATGTGTGTCAGTCCATTGACGTGGGACGACGAAGCTCCATTCCTTTCTTTGACTCTCTTTCTCTCTTTTGTAATAACTGTTTAAGCTCTTTCAAATGTCTGATTTGATTTTACAGTTCACACTGATTTTGAAAAGCATATTAGGATGAATTAGAGCAATGCAGCCGTATTGCATATGAAAAAATACGGATAACTTAATTTTGAATATTTCAAATATTTAATTGTTAGTCAGAGTGAAATATTTGATTAACTATGACTAACTCATTATTCGGAGTTTGAGTTACTTAAATGCTGTCCCATGACATAATAATCCTCCTGAACCTGATGAGTTGCAGGGAAATATCTGACTGATTAGCAGTTAAATGCTCCACCATGTTTTCCAACTAGTCGCTAAATTTGCCTTTCTTTTGTTTGGTGCCGGGCAGGAAGTGTTCAGTGGGGCTGTAGAGCTTTTATGCTGAAAACAGCTGCCTGCCAAAAACAATGCTGGTGAGAGCATTTAGAACCAGAACAGTGAAGTTGTAGGGCTGAAAAACAAAACATAGAGCTGAAAGGTGTTGAAACGCTTAGTAGAGCTGAGCGGAACTGCAATATCTGGTGATAAATCTTTAAGTGTTCATCACCATGAACAACCCCTTTTCACGTTATATTGCATGCTTAGCAAAATTCACACTTAACCATATTACAGTGCTTGATAGAGCGGTGTGCATTTTTTTTAATGAAAGGAAGACATAAGCTCTCATTGCAAAGGCTGGTGACCTTCTAAAATCACCTCAGTGAATTATGCAAGTGTGAAATGATTCAACTGTTACTACAAAAATTACTTAAACACAGTAAAGTTGCATTTTAAAGTTTATATGGGCAAAGGTTCAGTTTTATGGTAACTTTATTTATTTATTTATTTTATTTTAAGGACGTTGTTCTCCACACATCAGCATGCAGTTGCCCACATTCATTCATATATTTACTGTATACACAGTAGCCTCAGTAACCTTGTAAATGTGTAAATCTACTTTCAGTGACCATGCAATGCATTATGTGAATTGTTCACTGTCTACATACACTATGTATGTTTGGTATACTTATACTTACCTCTTTGAAAGTGTGTGTTTTAAAATTGTTTTCTTCACTGTTTTGCATGTTTTAGGTAATTTCTTCCTGCACCTGTGGCACTAGTTATTGAAAATGCAAATAAAATGATAAAAAAGAAGAACTTATATTCATGAAATTTTGTGTGTAAATTCACTGGTATATGTTCTTTCAGAACTGTGACCGTTTAAATGTAGAAAAAAGGGGAAGTATTTAATAAGCCGTTTTTTGTTTCTCTTGGTGTGTGTGTGTGTGTGTGTGTGTGTGTGTGTGTGTGTGTGTGTGTGTGTGTGTGTGTGTGTGTGTGTGTGTGTCTGTGTGTGTGTCTGTGTGTGTGTGTGTGTGTGTGTCTGTGTGCGTGTCTCCATCCCAGCAGACTACCCTCCCCCTCCACCACCTGCCGAAGAGTCAACCGGTTTCCAATCATCCCCTGGTTCCTTCCCTCCACCACCGATGAACTCTTACGATTATCAGGTGAGAGAGGCCGGTATCGTGTTAAATTTTCTTGGGTGTCAGTAACTCTCTAAGATTCGGTAGAGAAAGCAAAGACAGCCCCGAGCTCTACTCTGAGTTCATGTACCGAGTCCAGCAAAACTGTCTGTCCATCTGAATTGCAGCCAACTGCAGAAACATCAAGCTCCAGATGCTGCCTGGAGCCCGGCATCCTAACTTGAGGACCCCCACACAAACACACTCTTTATTTCCGAGAGGTCTAATGCAGGAAGGATAGAAGGCTGACACCTATTGGCAGAGCCTTGTCACTTTTCTTTGCTTTGCTGGTCAGAATACCCACAGGCATTTGGCCCTCCCAGGATATCTGGCTTCTGCGATCCGACTGACACTCTCAGCACTTGACCTCTGCTGTGAAATCCTTCAAGTGCTTCACATTCCTTTGTTCAGTGTAAACAGGAAGAAAAGAATCTCCATCCTCAAGTCCCTCATTTGATCTAACCAGTTTACTATCCTAAATGAATGCTTGCTTTGTAAGTTTGGAGAAAGAGTGTTACATAATTTAAATAAGTTATGCAATGCGTGTAAATTCACTGCTCTTCCCACATGAACTGTATACATTGACAGTGTAAGACTGCATCCTTGGGAAATAGCTGTATACGTCTGTACATATGGTGTTTTGACCTTAATGTAAACTAGAGGCGCTCTCAAGTTATACAGTTATTTCAAAAGGTGCAGTGTAATGAGAGCTATAATTCTCAGTTTCCTGGTTTTGTTTAACCAAGGGAATGTTAGGCTTCTCTTCACACATTTAGAACTGGCTGAGCATATACACAAGGACACACGAGCAGTTAGAAATAAAATAAGCCGTGAAAACTAAATTTACACTGCATGATAGAAATGTATAAAAAAATTGGTCACGAGTTTTCAGCAAATCATTAGATTCCCAAACTTCCACACACACAATTTTTTCCCATATTTCATTTTATGAAGTCACAGATCATTTTTAATCAAATTACAATGGCTATGTTTTTACTATGGACTTGCCAGTCTCACTTTTAGAATACGACGTCCATCTCAGGTTAATGGCCAATCCGAAATCCGAAACTTGTCCTCTTTTTACTTTGTGAGGTTAAAACCTGTACACCTAACTGCATGGGATCATTCTTCTATGTGCAAGGTAACGTGAAGCTATAACTACACATCCTTTATCAACTGTGTACATTCTACGAATAAAAATAGCTTTTAATCAGAGGTCTGAAAAGACTCCTTGTCTGAGTGCACAAAAAAACAGGTCAAATTCATCTAATGGCCTTTAATGTGAATGGCAGGTTTCAGTGCCTCAATGCGAATACATTACTGTATTAGCGGAAATAGGGCATTTGACATTTTTTTGACACGTTTTTTGATAAAAGCTAAAAACCAGTTTTATAGTTTAAGAAAATCTTGCATTTCTTTTTTCCCTTATCATTTTTTTATACAGTATATCATTGCTGTCCAGTAAAAAACACATATCTAAAAATTTGCTGATTTTGAATCTTCCAGGTAAACAAAAGCATCAGATGTTCCTTTATGGGTTAAGCAATTTATCCTACTTCTTTAAGTACAATTTGAAAACCTAGTCCTCCAACCTTGTTGGTCCCTACCCTCTGATCTGAACCAAAGGAGCATTTCCTGAGATATGCCACAAATAAACTGTTAAAAATCACTGTTGAATAATAAATAGCTAACCCCTTTTATGATGTGACAGGGCTAATTTAACGGTTTGGTTGGGTTTAGGCACAAAAACAACTTGGTGAGGTTTAGAGAAAGATCATGGTTCTGGTTAAAATAAGTAATTTGTTAAACTCGGAGGTCCTTCAGCACCATGGTCACAATAATAAACACGTGGTTATGGTTATAGAATGATTATGGTCATGGTTAAAAGAAACAACCTTGATTATCGGCCTAAAACAGGAAACAAACAGTGGTCTCTCATGTTAAAATCCAAAGTTTTGTTGCCCCATCCTTCCACCCAAACCTCCTCCAGATGCAGACTTTGTCGCTACATAACAACATCATCAGACTTCATCCTTTGCAACTGTCATAATTACAATGGCCACAAGAGGCCTTTGTCACTTGAACGTAAACATGTTGTTTTGGGGCATTTAATGAAACGACCGATGCTGTCTCGAAGGATGGCTAGATATTGCTTGAAAATACAATGTAACTATTGGTCGTAATAAGCTGCTTGCACAAAAGACTTATATGGGGTTTTTTTTAGGGGAGGACAGCCTCCTTAAAACAACTGTCAGGTTCCCATATGTACAATGACACAGGTTTTCTTTGCTTTTTATCATTCTTCCTGGTTATACTGGACAATAAAGGATCCCCTCCTAATGCTCTTCCCATGTAGGTAATAGGGGACGAAATCCATAGTGCTTGTTTTGTGCAAAAATGTTTTCAGGAAATTTCTCTGAAGCTGAAATGAGGCTTCAACAGTCTGAGTTATTCAAATCAAGTGGATCTCTTTCAAAGTTACAGTCTTTTTAGCACAAAATTCCCTCTTTGTGTCTATCCCTCCACCATTGCTAAGCACCGAAGCACTGCCCGAGGAAACAAAAAGAGGGCATTTTTGTACTTAATGGACTAACTCTGGAAAATATCAGCTTGATTTGTTTAACTCAGGCTGCCAAAGTCTGACTATTGTTTTTAATGCAGAAAAAATGTGAACCTATCCTTTTAGGTACAACAATTAAAAAAAACCACCGGACTATGGAAACAAAGCTCTTCTTCATTATATCAAATATAATCAACACTACACTTAGTTTCTTTCCTTTCTTACCACTGCCATTTTTGTCAGCATTTTTCATTTTCATTTTAATAGTATATTTGACGCCTGAAATTACATTAGAAACTAAGTGCGTAATTACAGTTTCCATCTATAACTTCTCTCTGGCAACGAAGCATAATTCCTTAATACACTGCTGGTATCTTAATTTTGTGACCTGTAACCAGAGTAGAACTCTGTGACTCTAGGTGCCGTTCAGAAAAAGGAATAGACATCAATCAAAATGTCTTTACATCTTGTTCTCTGTGCCTCAGTAGAGAAATTATACATACTGAGTGAATAAATCAGTGACTAAATGGTATTTCATCAGAAGAAGGCAGAAATATTCTGTTGTCTTTATCACCCTGACTGAGGGAGTTGTCTGGATAATGACACCGTAATGCTGAAACGTTTAGCAGGAGTTAGAAAGACAAAAACAGTTGGCTCATCATGGCTGTTGTCCACATTATGAAGCCCTACAAATTCCAGCACATCACAAAGACTCCAATGTTTCCTTTCATCCTCCTCGTTATCACTGTTAAACAAGTTTGCCGGTTTTTCTTTTGTTGATTTGAGACAAGCCATTAGTGTTTTGCTCTGTTTACCCCTGCTCATGATTGCCTTAGATGTTTTTAAGCAGCAGCTCGGCTCCAAATGGAGGCAAACCCCTGCCTGTAATAGATTGTGACAGGTAATCCAAACACATAACATTAGAATAAGAAGCAGTCACTGATCCAGCCAACTCAAAAAGCCCCCGCAGGCAATTGCAAGAAGTGTTCTTGCAGTTGCAGCATAGTTCAGAAGACTAAAAATATATCTGTCATTCCACGGAGAAATTCCCGGGAATTCTATAGAAAACCGAGTGCCACTAATGGTCAGATCATTTTAACTACTTTCCAGATTTTTGTGCAACAGTTTTGTTTTGGGTTTTTTTTTTTTTGCTCAAAGATTTTGTGTCTTTTCATATGTTGAAGTTGTGCTTTCTTTGAAGTGAAAAAAATGAGGATGAATAAATCAGTGAGGTCTCAGACTGCTGAAGTGATCCTGTTACGGGTACTTTCAAGCTTACTCTGATAATAAACTAGTTAAATAAAAATCAGAGCAATGCTCATCATCTTTTATAGAGTGCATTTTTAAAATATGGAATAAAAAAAATATCTGACTTTAGTTTTAAAGAAGTGACCTTTTTATTTGAAATGTTGCTGGATGAGATTGTAATGAATAATGCATGAAGAATGAGATACTGTAAATCCAAGTGCAGTGAAAAGCAGGAGGTGAATAGTGCAACGTGTTATGAAAGTTACCTTTCAGACAATGCATCTCTTCTTATTTCTCACCACATTTCTCTCTGTGAAAAGTCTCTGCTATTGATGTGTGGCTTTGAAAAGGATTGTCTCAGGTCAAGGTGAAATATGAACTTAGAAACTGTAATCCAAGGTGGAAGAAGTGTGGAAAGAAAAGCAGGAGAGAACTTCTCTGTGGCAGAATTACTCGTCATTGATGAATATCTGTCCTTAACTTTTGAGAGCAGCTGGTGAAAGTAGCCAGGTATCGTTACAGATTTTTGGATGTTAAGTTCACTCAGTGGTTAAGTTCACTGTACTGCATATTTGTGATGTTTGCTGACAGATGAAAGGACCGGAGAAGACGCTGGAGGAGAGACGCTCCAGTCTGGATGCTGAGATCGACTCCCTCACTAGCATCCTGGCAGACCTGGAGAGCAGCTCGCCCTACAAGCCACGTAGCACACAAGTATGACGCCAACACTACTTTATGCCTGTGCACACACGAACACAGTGACACTGAGTGGTGGAATGTAACTAAAGCCTTATAAAATAACCCTCGAGATGTCATAGTGATGTCGTCAGGGTTATCTCGGCTTGGGCTCGGGGGGGGGGGGGCGATGATCACTGTAGTACTTCTTTAAGATTTTACATCAAGAAACAGACAATAAACTTATAAAATACATTACACTGTTAAAGATTAAAACAGTTGCTCCCAACATTTTTGGCTTCTTAACCCTCACCAAAAGTGTCTAGTTGGGGTCTACTGTCATATCTCCGATTTCACCAAGGAGTGTTTTTCTCTCTGAAATCAAATGGTTTCATTTAAATAATTATTTGAGTCCCAAAGAGGTAAAAGTATTCATCATTTCACAACAAAGAAAAGATTAGAGAAAAAAAAAATATAAATTTGCGCTGCAGAGCTTTGTCTTTTGTCTTTTTTCCTTTTCACAACCCTCATGAATTTCATGACCAGATTTATCTTGAGACGCTATGGATGCAGCCTGACCCTGTGGTTGGGAACCACTGGACTGAACTACTTGAACATATTCAATGTAATTAAAACTTGCTAAACCAACCTCAACCAGGATTTAAAATGCAGGACCTCTACTCGTAACAGTATTTTTACATTGTTGTTCTGGTACTTTTACGTAAAGGATCTGAGTGCTTCTTCAACTTAGGAAGATTATACACAGATTTTAAACACGAAGTGCTGCATGAAGGGTTCTGGTATGCAAAAGCAGCAAAAAAATGTGAAGAATGGTTTAACTGTTGTAAACGATTGAAATGAAATGATACACTGTAGCAAATTAGGTTTCTGCAGGACCCATATGTTGCATCTTTTAAACATGTTTTGATGAAATGAGTCCTGACCTATATCATTAGTTGATATAAAATGATATTAAGAGCAACTTCAAAAAGTCAAAGCCTTGGGCAGTTAACTAAATTGTTTGACACACAATAAATGTAGGACAGGCGGATAAAAAAGCTCTAACCAATTGTGTTTGGAGTAGGAATGCTCAGAGGGGTTTTTAACACCATGCAGATCATATCTCTAGTGAGATATTCGAGCAATAATGAAATACCTGAAAGGGTGTTCTCTGTGAGGGCTATAGACACGACGGGCATCACCAATGTACTATATTTAAGCTTAATTTAAAAATCTCACAGGTATTATAGAGTGTTTATTCTGCGGGATATTTAATGCGTAGTTACCATGTCTGCATGTTGTTTTGTAAAGGATGCATATGTAAAGTAAGGGACATAATTATTTGGACAGTGACAATTTTTGTAATTTTCCCTCTGTACACCACCACAATGTATTTGAAACGATGCATTCAAGTGGTGATTGAAGTGGAGACTTTCGCCTTTAATTCAAGGGGTTTAACAAAACTATCTCATTAACCATTTAGGAGCCATGTTTATACATAGTCCCTCGTTTTCAGAGGCTCAAAAGTAAACAATAGTAATCAGTTTAATGGCCTTCATGAATGTAAATACAGAGGGTTTTACCACAAGGTGCAAACCACTGGTAACACAGAAAGGCCAGATTAGACTTTGCCAGAAAACATCTAAATGAGTCTGCCCCGTTCTAGAACAAGATTCTTCCGTCAGATGAAACTGAGATGAACTTGTACCAGAATGATGGGAAGAGAAGAGTATGGAGAAGGAAAGGAAAGGCTCATGATCCAAAGCAACCACATCATCTGTCGAACATGGTAGAGTCAGTGTTACAGCATGGGCATGTATGGCTGCCAATGCAACTGGGTCACTGATGTTTATTGATGATGTGACTGGTGACAGAAGTAGCAGGATGGATTCTGAAGTGTACAGGGCTCAACTATCTGCTCAGATTCAGCCAAGTGCTGCAAAGCTGACAAGACAGTGCTTCACAGTACAGATGGATAATGACCCAAAATGTACTGTGAAAGCAACCCAAGAGCTTCTCAAGGCAAAGAAATGGAATATTCTTCAGTGGCCAAGTCAATCACCTGACGTCAACCCAGTCAGACGTGCTTTTCACTTACAGAAGACAAAACTGAGGGCATAAAGACCCAAAGACAAGCAGTTACTTGAAGGCAGCTGCAGTAAAGACCTGGCAAAGCATCTCAAGGGAAGAAACTCAGCATTTGGTGACGTCCATGGGTTCCAGACTTCAGGCAGTCATTGACTGCAAAGGATTTTCATCCAAGTATTAAAAATAATCCTTATATTTATAATTGTGTTAGTTTATCCAATTACTTGTGAGCCTCTAAAAATGGAGGGACAATGGGATATTCTTGTTAAACCCTTGAATTAAAGCTAAAAGTCTACACTTCAATCATATCTTGAGGCAAAATTGTGAAAATTGTGTCACTGTCCAAATACTTATGTACCTAACTGTAAGACTGAAAACGGGGTTAAGATGATAAATTACTGGCAGAGCAATTAATTTTGCTACAGATGAGGGTCTGTGCTCTTGTACAAGATGTATATATTTTCGTCCACTGACTTATTTATGTTGGTGCATGTCAGATAATGACTTTTATGTGGAGTCAAAAAAAGGAAAGTTTTAGAGCACATCTGTGAATGCGCTTTTTTTTTTTAATGTAAAATGCTACGGTTGTGGAAAACAACCCTTTTCTGAGTTTGGAAGACAATCACAATTGGGTTCACAAGTAGTCTGAGAAACATGGTACTGTGGAAAAGGCAAACAAAAGACTGACGGTTCCAAGTGCTTACATCCTTTGGTTTCGTGACTCCTGGTTTTCTGGTTAGAGGGAGTAAAATGGGTGTTCTACACATAGAGTGAAAATGATTGCACCACACAGGGGAAACGTAGCGGATACACAGTGACAGGAAGTGAACACTGTGGTTCTGAAATGATACACATTAAAGCCAATAAGTAAAATATGACTCGATGATTTCTAGTATGCTTAGTGTTGTGGTAAGTCAGTGTTCCTGGGTGCTGATGCTACAATAACAAAATGACATTATTTGCTCATAAAATATCTTGAAGTGCCACAATGAAATAAACATATAACAGTCTGATGTTCAATACTGGCATTGTAATGCAAGTTTGACCCAGAGTTGGCATAGATCATTGGTCTACAGGTGTCTGTAGAGGTTTCCAGGTGATAGTGTACTTTAAGGTAATGCTGAGGTTACTGTGACCCGGTGTTACAAGGTCATGAACTTTCACACTAGAGACCTGTTTGCATTCAGAGCAAATTAGCTAAAAGAATGTACAACACAATGTGAAAGCACCTTTTTCCTTTACTTTATTCTCTATGTGTTTCCTGTAAACACATACAAAAAAGTGTTTTTATACATTCTAAAAATGCAAAGAAGGCCACATGTACACATGGTCTACAAGGACGAACAATTATTGTAGGATGTGGAGTCACCAGCAGTTGAAATTTATGGCATTTTTTCCTAAATAAAATATGGTATAAGTGCATACCTTTTGTTGGTTAAAAAAACATGTGCAGTACATATTGGTGCAGGAATCTGAAAGCTTTTGTCAACATGACTTGAAAAATTGATGTGCACCTGTACAGCTCTGTGAGAGCCCAGCTTTGCGAATGAGCGGCTGAACAGTCCAACTAACTAATGTATGGCTGTCGTGGTGGTTTTACCTGTCAGGGTCACAGCCACTGCATGTTTATTTTTATCATAACCTGCCACGAGCTTTTGGAGTTATGAGTGAGAAGCCACACCACCTGTGTCTCAGCAGAGCACACATACATTGTATGACATGTATTAATCATGAAATGTTATGTATGAGACATTTTGTTGACTTAATCCTGTTTTCCCAGTCTGGGCCAGCAACTCTGTGCTATCATGATGCCCTTTTGCTGTTTCTGTGTCTCCTCTCTGAGAGCTTTTTGCACATGGAAAAAATTCTGCTTTCTATTTAATTGTTTATATTTCAGTATGGTGAGCATACGCACACATACACACTCGCATGCGCTCTCCTCAGCTGATGCTGATTCTAGCTGATTAACTCAGGTTGACCTTTTCCTCTACCCAGCTGCTCCTGTCAGTCCGTGCTCACGTTCTTTCAGTGCATTATTCTACAACGTAATACTGGTCTATGTGTGTAATGGTCCAGGTTTCAGACTCCAGCATTGCCACAACTGCTGCACAGTAATCTTCTGCTTGTATAAGCAAAGAGTAATGAGCACTCTGGATTTACAGCTTTCTGCGCTAAAGCAATTACAGAGCCAGCTCTCCAAAATCAATAGGGCCACCCCACGCTTTCTCTTTCAAGCTTCTGGGAGAGGAATCTTACTCCTGACGTTAAATTTGGAATTAGCAAGGGGACCTTATGCATGCTCGCCTCCCAGATGAAATTGAAATGGACGTTGCTGCTCATTCATAAAAATCTAAGTAGCATTCCTGCAAACATTCAGCCGGCACTGATGCTTCACAGACATCAAAACAATTTTGTTTGCTTTAGTTGGTATTCTCTGTGGCATAACAGTGGGTAATGAAATGTGATCATTATATAATTCCCATTTGTTCTCTCTCCACTTCCATCTTAGATGTCATTTGTTATTTGACACAGTTAACTAAGTTCGTGCTACAGTTTGTTTGCCTTATCCCGCGACAGCAGAAATTAAGCCAAACCAGATAATAATGTTTGGCTTTTTATTCTTTTAGAGGTATCTGTTATTTTTCTGTGATACCATATTTGAAACAGAGGTGTTTGAATATTATTACACAAAATTGTCATACATGTTATTTGACGTTTGTAATATTCTTCAGTTCTTACCATCTACTTAAAAAGGCGGATTATGTTGTTCTGTAAAAGATAATTCAGTTCCATTCATTTATTAGAATCTTGTAGTTATTTTCCAGATGTTTTATTTTACATTTTCAGTACCTCATGTCACATAGTTTGTTATACATGCAACATGCACTCACAGTCTACACGGGTGCTGTTTGAATGAGTTAAAGAAACACAACAGAAACCCAGCAGCCAGTAAAGTATCTAAGAAAGTGTGTGAGAAATACAAAAGAAGTATCAGATTGACTATTGGAACTGAAATTTGATAATTGTGATATATATCAAGCTAATTTAAGACATATTGTTTATGTGTGGAAAAGACATAGCAGTTCCTATTTTTAGTTCAGCTGCTGGAAAGAGTGTTTGTGTATGTGTGTGCGCTCTTGTACTTTACATTTATCTTGTGAGGACCGATTTTAGTTTTAGACCTTGAGGTTGAGGACATTTTTCAAACTTGAGAACATTTTGGTCGTTCCTGACGTCTTGAAAAAAAAAATGCAGTGTTGTCTTGCAAAAAAGTTTAACCTGGCTCAGGTTTTGCCAGACCGCAACGTGATTTCATTTGGCAAGGCGCTGCATTGGCCAGTCAAGTACATGCAAGTGCACTTTCCTGCTAGAGTTTCTTGAAATGTTGACACTGTATTTCTGCTGTTTATGTTGCGAGTTTTACGACCGCTACCGTGATCATTTCCAGAGTTGTAAGCCTTCAAAGCTAGTGCATGTTTTACGCAAACGTGACTTTCTGGTGCATATTTGATGTCTCATCAGTCCCTGAAACAACTTCCGTTGTTTTAACGCAGGGCTGTTTTCTGTCTGAATACCCGCTTAAGCTTGGTTTACAGGTAAGGTTAGAATTAGGTTAGGATTAAAGTAATGGGGCTAGGGTTCACCTTAAAACGGTCCTCCCAAAACTAATCACAACCAAAGACCATTATGTTTTAAAACATTAAACTCTACAGCAGCTGGTTTTACTGACACATTTTTTTAGCCAGAGAGGAGAAGCTAATTGGTCATCTAGTGAACTATCCGGTTGACTAAGACCCCTACATATTTTGAGCCCTGTATTAAACATAGTTTAAGATCCTGTCATAAGATTTAATAACTCTTGTTGGCTTCAATTTAAAGTGTAACTTGGTTATACGAGGAAACACAAGAGAGCACGTTCATGCTAAATCCTTCAAGTGTGCTGCATTGCAATCTGAGCCCAACCAGCCCAACTAATATGCAGTATAGGCCTGTCTAAGCACATCAGATCTGTTGTGGGGGAGTTAACAAGGAGACCCAGATGAGTGTCAAAATAGTGCGCTCATCAAGCAGAGCAGCTTTGGTGGAAGCTACAGAAGCTTCGACTGCTATGACCTCTAGTTCACACTGACCTTTCCTGTGTTTCTAGTAATCAAATGAATCCGCATCCCTCCCACTGAGATTCTACAACATCTACTTTGTGCTACACTGTGTACATTGTCAAAAATAATTGAAAATCTTTACGCATTCAGTTTTTGCCTTTAGGTCATTATTAACAACATGAAAACTGAGTATGGCTAGCAGAACAGAAGTCTACCACTGGATGGTGAAAATGGAACTATAATTAAACCTCAACATATGAATGTATGTCACAGCTTTTAAGTCCACACAAGCTCTTTCAGATGAGATTGATTTCGGTTATTTTTTCTGAATAACATATTTTGTATTCACCTCCTTCATAGACAGAGATTGATAGTTTTGGCCAACTGCTTGTAGCAGGTGGCTGAAAATTAGCAATTATATTCTGCTAATACACACACAAAGAAGCACAAAAAGAAAGCAAGATGAAGAGTAAACAGTGTTAGCTTTTCCAGGCATAGTCCTCATGTTGTCTTGCTCTTTTTATACACAGTATACATATGTAACTGGTGTTCAGGTTCATCACGTAGTACCTGATTTACCGGGCTTTCTAAAAAGAAAATAACACACCCAAAACCCAAAAACATGTTATTTGATTTAGTCTTTTGTATTGTATTTTGATGGTCACTAAAACAGTAAGCAATTTATTATCATGTGATCATTTAAATTTAATGTGGAGAAAAATTTACACAGTGCGGATTTATTTAACTAGCTATCTAATGTATAACCAATTAAGTATCCAAGTAAGTAAATTTTTTCTGTATTAAGCAGTGACTTTTTTGTCCCAATTAAACTCTAATGCGCTTCCTCCATAAAAGCTGCACCTTGTTCTGATCTGATTCAATCTGTTGTGATAAGATATAAGTTGAAATTAAAAAGCTCTCCCTGTCTGATTCATCCTCATGCTTCGAAACGATAATGCGCAGCGTAATAAATAAAATATTGAAAGCCTCAACTCCCCAAATGACATACACTTACTACCATGGTACACTTCCAGAGTTGTGCTGTGCTGTGCTGCATCAAGACTTGAGTGTGTGCGTGTCTGTGTTGACTCAAAGAAGAGAGAGCTACTCAACTGTCACTAGGCTGCCTTGTAGCAGTGCCAGAACCTCTGGGTCCAAAGATGTGTGACTCACTTGCAGTCTTGGTTCCACCTCAATTAGCAGTCAGCCAGCAAAGTGCCCTGAAGCTGTCTCTTTGTTTGTGTCCATGTTGGAAACTGAAGTGTGGAGTTGTTGATGCTTTCTAGAAAGATGGTATGAGCAGGGTTGTTGGGCACAGTGGTGCCTCTAAGGAAAAAGGTTGGTACCCTGTGTCATGGACTTCAGAGTTCATATGCACATTTTAAACTCTGGAGTTATACATGTGTTTTTGAATTATGATAACATTGATACTGTGAGGTCTAGAACTCTTCACTTGTCCACTCAGATATTGAGTGATATTCAAAACCGTACTTTGGATTTGACTTGGGTCTGATTTCGGTCAGTTAGGGTGACTGACCCACTCATGACCGTGTGTCAGTTTGCCCTTTTCGACCAAATAGTTTCAGAATCTATGGAAATAAAATTCTACCTAAACTCAGGATTTAAACCTGGAGCTAGGGGCATTTTCTAACTTAGTTCCTTTAGAATTAGTGGATGAGTTGGCTTACTTGTAATGTGCTCCCGCTGGTTCGGGTTCTTTTCACACAAAAAAATTCAAGTGAACCAAAATGTATCACTGAAAGCTATGTGAGAATGTTCCTGAAGAAGGTCCTTTCTGCATATAACGTTCTTCATTGCTAGATCTTGACTAATTCTCTAGCTAACTGCTGGCATCTGTTGATTTTGTTCATTGGGAGACATTTCGCTCAAACTTGAGAGTAAATTTGAAACTAGAGTACACCTCGAAGTTGGGTCAGATCAAGGTTGTATCATGTTCGCCAACACAAATGAACGTCTCCAGAATTCATTTATTGCTGAACAGCAACCACTTCCTCCAAAGGGTTTCGGTGCAGTTGTATTTGTCCGCACCTGAGTACGATCGCTGTGTTCAGATCTGCCAAATGAAACACAGTCCAGTTCAACTGGACTAAACAAGGCAGGTTGGAAAAAACCCTAAAAGTCCTTTTTACACATTCCTGTTTGCATTTTTTGCAATCTTTTCCTCACTTTTTTTTAAATCGAATTGTGAAAGCTGACAAAATTACTTTTATTTACATTGTTAATAAATATTACAAGAAATGTCTGACTCTAGACTTTGTATTGACGCTGGTGTCACCCAATACTTGCTTGTTTTGTTAATAAGGCATTGCATAAGTTGAAGCAGCCAGAGTCTGTGTTTGACCAATCAGCAATGGTCAGCTCTGCAAACTCTGCCCTGATCATTTCTGAACTGTAAGAAAGCATTACCCTCTGAGCATGGACTCTTTAGCCATCTGACACTGTCATAGAAGAACTAAATGTAGTTCATAGTTTCTTGGGTCAAAATGCAGGTAAGTTCATGAGTTTGTAAAAAGTATTTGGTCACATACTTGGAAAAATGCCAAAAACTAATCTTTCAGTTTGGCTGTTTTCTAATTGATGTTGCATTATGCTGCTGCCTTTTTCTATTAAGGTCTGTTGAGGTCTAATTGTCCTCACATCGATTCAGATCGGACTGTCATCGGGTCTCTGTGAAATTGGGTCTTTATTTTTCTTTTAATTATTAATTTATGCATGTTGGGTTCTGGTCTGGTTTAAAATTCTGGATCTGTACAGACCTCTAAATATAAGCCTCCACGCTTTGCTTTTATTACATGTACAGTTGGTAGCACCATGTCACATACTTTAAATATTTTTGAAAAGCTTGGAAAATTCAGTGCTGTTAAATTTTTTTTCCCCCCACAGTCATTCTGTAGGTCAATACTTCAGAAAACTAAAAGAAGAGGAAATCATATTACTTTTACTTTTAGAAATTCAAGTTTCATGATTTTATATCAGCAGAATTTTTAGAAAGACGCCCAAGTTCATATCCCATCTGATGCACCATCCTGCATAAATGTGGGTAGTTGTACTGCTTTTTAAATAATGGAAAACCACACAAGCTCTTTCACACCAACATTTCTTCAAATGTCATAGAATCAGAATTTGCATTTACAATAGAAGATACAGTATGCTCTGTTTGGTATATATACCAAGGAGAACTTTACTGTCACTTCGCTACTACGTCAGCAGACAAGACGCAGCACTCCACACATTGGTCTGTTTGTATTTTTACTCTGTGTCAAATAACCTCATGTCTCTTTAATAAGTTGTCATGTCCATACAAAACAGATGGGCATTATTGAAGTCTGCTGACAGTTTAGCTGAAGCCGAGTGCTTGAATGCTGCTGCGATGGATGCTTCCACATGAGTGCCCTAAGGAGGCCTCACTTCACACTGTGCCAGTCAGAACGTGCCGAGACACTCCCATCTCTCAACAGGCGGAGCACTACGGATGGTGCTTTCTGTCACAACATGGCAGAATGATAGGCCCTCGCTGCTTGCTCCCAAGTCTCCCACCGATCATGGCGTCTGCTGAACGATCAGAGAGATTTCAGACTCTAGACCACCCTGGCGCCGTTTCAGCTCCATGAGAGTATGATAGGGTTGGTGACCTTTCTTTTGCTCCCCTTATGGGGTCCAAACCCTTGAGGCAGCTCTAGGGACAGCCTCCCTATTTCAGTTCTTTCTACCATCCCTACGGGAGCACACATCAACCCTTAGTCTGCGTTTCTGCACAGAATTGAATATCTTTATATTTTTACATGGATTAACATCAAATAGCTATTCCCATGGTCACGTCAGGTATAATCATGTGACAAAATGTGTTTAAATGTAAGATGGAAGGCATAATAAAGCCATTTCATTGATTGCCAAGGGCAGAAACAAATCTCCCTGGCGGGAAGAGATTGGATGGATCAAAGGTGTAAAGCTGTCCAGTGTTGTTTTGTACACTTGACTCCATTTTGTAGGTGGCTGAAATATAGGTAACAATACTGGGCAGATAGGAGTGTTAAGCCTAGAGAAAAGTAATTGAATCAACTTAAAGGAATGCTTTGACATTTCGGGAAATACATGTATCTGACTTTTCGCCAAAAGATAAATGAAAAGATGATGATGTTATCTGTTAAATATGAAGCTACGTCCAGCAGCTGATTAGCTTAGCTTTGCATAAATGGCGAAGTCTCCAGGCAGGAAGACGCAGGTAATTTTGCTACCTTTGGACAGAGCCAGGGTAGCTGTTTCCCCGTTTCCACTCTTTGTGTTAAGCTGAGCCAAGAAAGCAAAGCATTTCCCAAAATGTCAGACTATTCCTTTAAATGGGTGAAGTCAATAGTTGTGTGTAGCGTGGCTTCTGTGAAATCTCGTATTGAAAGTTTCTTTCAGGGATCTTTCAGAAGAACTATCTATTCGTACTACAGCACTTGAATTCAAAGCCTTTCTGATTTTAACAGATAAAACAACTATTTCTTTTGTTATAAAAACCCGTGGCTCCAAATAAAGCAGTCCTTGTGATATATTATTGTAACCGTTAATCCATGATATCCAGTTACACTTTCATCTAATGTCATCTTTCCATTTTTTAAAAATTTTTAAATTTTAATTATGATATCAGTTGTTCCGCATTTCCGGTCCTGCTACTGTTACAGTCAGTCTTAAGTAGCCAGAGTTACTCATCTAGCCTCTTAAGTCAAGCTGGTGATGTTTAACCTGCAAAGGACTTGGACCTGTGGGAAATGGTGTTCATTAAAGGCCATTAGAAACAGTGTTAAAAAATAACTGACTCTAACAGATTGTTTTTTAAATATAATGTACTATCTCTATTTAGAAATATGGAGTATACTGCACAATATGCTGTTGAGGCAGATTTTTGGTCATTTGCAAAATGATAAATGTCAATGTGATTTTGAAAAATGTTTTCCCATCTCTGAAACAGCCTTTTGGTCACCACAGTTCCACCTCAGCTCTTTATAGTTAGCCCTCTATTTTACTATATATTTGTAATAGTGTATGATTAGGTTAGTTACCCGATATTATGTTTGACATCTCAGGTGTCAGGGAATCTTTTTCAGTTTATTTTGAGGAAATATAGTCTTATTGTACTTGTTCTGAGATATACAATACATGTAAAAAGTAAGCCGATTCAATTATTCTATAAATTATTTATTGGCTCACTTGGCATATTTTTCTCGTGGCCAGTTGCAGCTATTACCACGTGTACACTGTGACATTGTGTGCCCTTGTTTTCAGTGTGTCTCTTTTTCCTGTTTCCATGTATATACCTGTATTGCTGTCCTACTAAAATGACAGGGATGTCCTTCACATGTTTTAGCTGTCACACCACTGAGACACTTTGATCTAAGCTTCTCTTAAGTCAGAATAAATTTGCATCAGTCAGGAACACATGCAGTAAGGTGCATGTGGTGACACGTTAGATTTCAGTTATCAGTGCTGGTTTGTCTCAAAAACTCGAAGGTCAGTCATAGAGAAAAATGAATGGTCAGCTACTGCTCTGCTGTGAAGGACAAATTAAAACAAAAGAAATGTACAGTTTTCCGGTATAAAATCCAAGTTGTTAGAGAAAACGTCACGGTTAGACAACAGTTAGCTGAGCAATTGTGTGTTTCTGCAGCTTATCTCCAAGAGCTTACCAGACTGCATCAAGATGACACTCCATTGCTGTAATTATAGGGATGGGTGGCGTTTAAGTTGTTCCCCTCTGCTTTATATACTGCTATTCACGTTGATTGCTTTGTTGCTGCATGGAGCAGAGATGTTGCCACAATGCCGGTGGCACCCATTGACCTTATGGTCAATCTGGCAGCAGGTTCTGAGTTTTGACAGGGGCAGCCAACTGTGGAGAGAGGAGCATGCCTTCAGGCAGTCAGTGTGTTCCGTCAATGTTCGTTAGTCAAATAAACTGCATAGTATCATCCCTTTGTCTTTTATTAACAGGGCGAACCAATGACAAATTTAGTTTGAGCCAGGAAGCTTTGACAGTCAATGTAACGTGCCGCTTTACATCATGAAGTCCCAGTAACAATGCTAAAAGGCTTACCATCAAGTGCTGTCACTGAATATTATCCTTCTTCCCAATAACATGTGCAAGCTTACGGTACACACACACACCAACACACACAGCTTCTGGGAACAGTTGCAGTTGCCGTCTCTGGGATTGATGACATCGACACACTGTAAGCGATGGACATTTTCAGCTATGCAGTCTTTCACCTCTTGAAGCAGGAGGGGTCATAAGTGCATGAAAAGCTCATTACAGGGATGAGTCAGGGATGTGTGGAGAGAGATTGGCCTGTAGTTTTGCGTCAGGTGAATGAAACAATTAGATTCTGCTGTGTGAGAACTACAAAACACACATTTCCCTCTTTTGTAAAGATAGCCTGCAGAAATGCCACAATCGGTGACTCTCAGGGACTATTTTTTTCACATGGTAGCCCAGAAAATGATTTTTAAGTTGCATCAGTGAGTAATACGCCCTACTTTGTATGATGTTGTTACATCATACTAGAAATATTACATACTTTTTTTTCTGAAACCCAGTTTTTTAGTGGATTACATAACTGTGAATTTTGAAACATGGACTTAATGTTCATGATCTTCGGGTTGTCTTGGTGGTAAAACCAGAGCGTACATTTCATGTACTGTATATGTGACTGCTACCTGCCTCGTTCTGTGTTTTATCGTCTCTCCCTGCATTTTAAGTGTCTGTATTTGCTGTATAGTGTGTCAAGGACTGGCCATTGAGACTATTTTAGGCCAAAAAAAAAATCTTTTGATGCAAAGTGAGTTTGTTTAAGGAATGCACGACCATTTGATACTCCAAATAACGCAGCGGCACGTTTTAATTTAGTAATGATGTAATGATGTATTGTAGCAATATTCATCAAATTGCATTTTGTTTTTTGTTTTTTAAATTATACTTTAAGTGTCCATCTACTGTAAAATAACTGACTTTGTATGAATTTTTACACTTTCACCGGCGTATGGAAAAATTACTAACTGTTCAAACACTAGAAACCAAAGAACAAATAATGTAATCTGTGATAATATAAAGAGAACCTACTTGGAGAATTGGAAACTGATTTTGTAGAAATGCTGACTTTTAATTTCAGCCTCAAAACCCATAAATTTCATTTATTCCCCAGCAGTGCAAGTAATCCTGAATCAAAACTGTTCCCACTTCCTAATGTTAGTGTACTTGATTTTCCTGTGTAAAGTTTAGGATGTGCTTTGTGAATATTTTCATTTTTGCAGATTTAAATGTAACTGTCACAAGTCACAGTAATACCACAGGTCCAAACAAGTGCTCAGGTCACATTCAGAGTAGGCCAGATCCAGCCATGCAGAAAAACAGACATGCCATCAAAAGTCAGGTATCCATCCAAATTAAGCACAGATTTTAACCGAATTTCAAGAAAATCTACAAAAGAAAATGCTGAAAAGCATTTCCATCCACTACTAATTTTAACAAATGCGCTGAAATTTTTTCAAATGACCCATGTAGCCTATACTACAATGTTTTATGGCTACGACACACTAGATTTTGCTCCCCATTCATCTCTGTGAGGAACAGGGTGAGACATATTCACATCGTTTCATGGACTGACCTCACCTTGTTTGCTTTTGGGAGGCTGCTTGGCTGCAGGAGCCAGGTTTCAGTTATGCAACTATTAGGAGTCAGTTGGTGGCACTAATTCTCCAGTCAGGTGCAATTAAACCACTGCAGAGGAAGAGGGTGCAAAAAGATGTCAAAATTGAAAAAGTGCTAGTCAAACCTCGAACGATAGAAAAGCGTAGCGAGAAGCGTGTGGAAAACTTGACGGAAAAACTGCCTTTGTATTTTTTTTCATTTCCTAATTCGAGGAACGCTCGACCTCCTTGTTGCTCCACACAGATCTGATGTTTAGGTCTGCCGCTGTTTTTAGTCTTCAGTGACATAGCTCACATGCTTCATGTACATCACAATTTATTTCCTAAATCTGTTTCCACTGAAATTTGTCACATTTTGTGTCTATCAGTATACTAAGTTTTCTCTTGCAGCCAAGCTAAAAAACTTGGTGATAGTTTGCCTTGTTTTTTTTTTTTTTGTTTGTTTTGTTTTTTTTTTTTAATTTCTAGCATTTCAATTCCTGGTGTTTTACATGCAAATTGAAAATGCTCATTAAAACAGGTGGATGGAAATGTACTAGTTGTAGTTGTGATAGATTCTCCAGTAAATGCACCTGGATGCACCATAAGGAATAACTAGCATTATTGCTAGTAAACTCTGTTGCCTCATTATTATAAGGGACGCGCATTAATTAAATAAAAAATAAAAGCACTTTTTCTCATAAGACAGAAAGTGACCAGTCACAGTTGTAGGATTTCAGGACAAATGTGATGCAGGGCATCCATTAAACATTTATTCTAATTTATGTAGCCAAGGGTCAAAACATTGCCGAAATATCCACTTGTTAAAGGCGTGGGTTGTCATGCAACTATCATTTGAAGGAGCCAAAAAGAATCAGATATAAGATATGTGTATATGTGTATAACACAATTTAACTGCAAATTGAAAGATAGATAGTTCAAAACAGCTAGAGGTCTCGCCACGGTCCACGGAGACATTGTTTAATCATATTTAATATGGCTTATCTTGAACTATTTTAGGAAGAGAATTGATAGCCTCAATTGCATGACTTAATCGAGGCTGTCGGATTGTTAATTGTGACTATTGTGCCTGATTGTGCTAAAACAAGATGACTGAAAGTGAAGGGAAGATTAGTGAGTGTTGACCAGGGATTCTTCCATGGTCATAGTGTAAGTGCTGAAACAGACGGATGCAAATGGACAGTAGAGCCGTAAGCTGAGAGCGCTGACTTTGTATGAATAAGGAGCAGGAAAAAGTTGAGAGAAAAATATCCAAGGTCTAAGACGAGTCTGAAAAGATGCAGAAGTTCTCCCTCTTTAGGGGTTTTCCCCAAGCTTGCTTTAAAAAAAATCCCCCACTCTTGTGGTTTGAAATGCAAAGTTAACAGTTTTACTCAGCCCCCCAAGGCTTGTATAGTCTCTCCTAATCTTTTTTAATGTGTCAAAAGGCTTTCTTGAGAGTCTCTGTGAAATTTCACACTTAAGTTGTTTGCAAAGTCAGTCTGAATTACAGTATAGAGTGAGGGTTAACTTTTCCAAAGGGGTTAGGGAAAACTTTTTAAAAACTGTATGTATTCTGCTTGTATATGGAGGGGGTAGTTAGAGACAACAACACAGTATGCACGGGGACTGATGCTATATGCAAGGTCGGATTTCCAGACTTTAAACTGTGCCTCATAATGGCAGCGATACGGATAGTCTTACAGAGAATCATTAGCTGGACTATCTAATGTTAGATAGTACAGTGAGTGTGAAGTGAAAAGTGAGTGAATGAAAATGAGTGAGTAGGGTGTATGTAAACAAACCTGGTCATCATTAATAATTAACCTTACTACAAAGTGATCTGTACGTTTAATTTTAACACACTCATAATTTATTAAAATTAGTGTCAATCAGTATTATCTTTGATCAACTTTCAGTGGAATTATGGCAGTTATATGATCACGCTATAATTTTACAAAATTGGGTTGCCCAAATCAATCTCAAATTGCAAATTGTAAGTCTAATAAAATGAGTGAGTAGAGTGTTTTTTTTAATGTGTGGAGAGTTTTGTGTACAAAACAAGACAGTGGAAACAGGTTATTGCATTGAACTTCAATTTGATTATTTTTGTATAATTGTAGTTACTATACATTTACAGTACTGTGATATATTATGGAACACCATATCAAGTTATCCTATTGTGACAAGATATGTTGATTTTGTGTCATAATGAGAAAGTTTTCTGATGTAAAAAGATACAGTAATATATTTATTGTTTCACAGAAACACTGGAAAACTTCTCCTATAATAGTGTAATATAGATTTCTGCCATATTGCCCAGCCTGTAGTTAAAATATTACATATTACCATACAAAGTGCATACAGTAAACAACTCTTCAAAATAATGTATTAATAATACATTAAACTAAAATACATACATTTGACTTGTATTAAACTCCAAGGTGGGCTACATAAGAGAGCAGCATCTCATCCCTCCTACAGTATACTGTAGAGTTGCCCAGTTTGCTCAAAATGATTCTGTTATTGAATTTGGCCACTGGCGGAAGACCCACAGCGAAAGCAGGCAACGACTCGAAACTTAATAGCCAAATAAACAAATTGCTTCTCTCTTCACTTCATAGTCATGACATTATCTCAGACCTCCCTCATTAGCATTGACAGGTCAAAGGCACGCAGCAGCTAAAAAGATAGTTTAGTTAATATGAAAAACCTTTTCTGCTACACAGGCATTGTGGTTCAGATTGTATGCATTTGATTAGTTTCATCACCCTCAGAAAGGGGTGAATCCATTCTCTTCATGTAATTTGTGGAAAATGTACCATGACAGTGTAATTATTTTGAAGGGACCAATTTGCATTTCCAGTGCTCTGCTAACTAAATGTTACTGTAGGTTCTAAGGCCTTAAAGATAAATTAATAATCTGGAATATTTAAAACCCATGAAACATTTAAATTAAGTAATTTCACTTCCTAAAGGGCATAGTGGAGATTTTTTTTTCCCTATATATGCAGACAGACACACTTTTTAAATAAACATCAGCACTAATCACTGAGACAGAAATCTGAGTGAGAGCAGAAAATATTTTATGGAGCTTTTAATGGTTCCTTAGGGGCTCCCCTCTGACTTAGATTAGATGGGATTTAGACAAAGTTGATGCATGCACCTCTTTTACCAAAACTTGGAATCCTTTTTTATCTCGGTACATTATTAGGATCACAGACTTAAATTTTACTGAGTACTTTATCACTGATAGAAATATAACATAAGTGTTTTTATTCATTTAAAGCAATTAATTACAAGAGAGTGTAGCAGAGCTGTAAACCACAGCTAGTTGTGACATTTCTCTGCAGCAGGCTTTGATCAACTTTTAAGGGAAATCGATTGGAATTGTTACTCTGCCCCAATTTAGAAGACATCTAATCAAATCGAGTTGCAAAGGGTCTAAAGACTACAAGTGTTCATTTTTGTTCTCCTAGTGCTGCAAATCTAGTAATTGACTCTGATTTTTGGCTTCAGGCAATAACCTAATAAGGCCAACCAAGGTTAATGATAGACCCTTTTTAGACTGAATGTCTGACACCGATATGTAGTGGTAGTGAAAAACAATTATTACTTACATGAGAGGCACTCAGGGCAGAAGCCTCTGACATCTTAGTGAAACATTGTTATTCTGTGTGTTATTAGCTGCTGTATTTTGTTACAGTTTTGCCTGCATCAAATGTAGCCATTGGACATCTGACCAAATGCCACAGTCTTTCATACGTCAGAATCTCAGCAGTGGTTTTTTCTGCTTCTTTACAGCCATCTCTTACCAGGAACACCAGTGCCACAAATCTCAGTGATTTAACATCTTTCATGCCCAAGCAGCTGGAGTCAGCACAAGTGTCATGTGCCATTGCCAATCTGCTATCATGGCGTCCTGTGCCAAACAATTTATCCCTTCCCCTCGTGCTTTATTAGCCATAGATTATGGGCAGTTGTGGACAGTGTAGTGCCTCTGCTGTCGAGGTAACCTTGTAATTGACTCTAGGGAGGCAGGGTGGATAATCATTTGAGCATAAACCATACTATCAGTAAATAGCTGTTGAGTACAACTATTGTATTTCCAGCATTCAGCAGGATTTAATTTATTAAAGTTTTCACGTCACCAATATCTCAACAACTATGATATGGACTGCCTGAAACTACCTGAAACTTTTTACATGCATTCATGGTCCCCAGAAGATGACTCCTAATAACTTTGATGATCCCCTGGCTTTTCATCTAGTGCCATCATTGGGCCAAAATGTCAAGTTGTCCAGTATATTAAATGTTCCAGTAAATTCCTTCAAAATGAATGACATTCCCATCAGCCTCAGCTTTACTTTGTGCTTGTGTTGTTAATTATAAAATTTTAGCATGCTAACATGCTAAACTAAGATGTTGAACATCGTAAAACCATCAGACCTGCTTAACATCAGCATGTTAGGATTGTCATCATGAGCATGTTAAAATGCTGATGTTAGCATTTTAAATTCATTGTTTATAGAAATCTTTCTTATGTGTAAAATGTAAAGCTTTGTCCATAGATATCAATTTCCAGCCCTTATGTTAAGTGTGAAATTTAGTTATCTGAATGTTTGTTTTAACTAGAGCACATTTTTTTGCTGTTTTACAGAACTCTGGATCCTCAGCAGCCTCTACTCCCAGTGCTCCAGTAACTGGTTACAAGCGTATGGTCATTCCAACTCAGCCACCTCTGACTGCAACTAAGAAGTCTACACCCAAACCTCAGGCCCCTGGGGGAGTCTCCTCTATCCCCCCTTCCTCTGTCAGCCCAGTGGCCAAGCCACAAAGCCACACAGCCCCTCAACCTGTCCCAGCATCCTACGCTACAGCCTCAACCCCAAGCCAGCCCACCTTCAACGTCCAGGTGAGGTCGGCGCAGCCTGGCCCCCAGCATCAAGCCCCAGGTGGGCACCATTTTGGCCAGCAGCCCATCCGCAGCCCTGCACAAGTGCATTATATGCCTGCCCAGCCCAAAGGTCCTGACTTTGCCTATGGACCGCCACAGCCTGGTTTCTCCCCGATGGCTCAGGGTGCATTTCAAGAACAGCACCATCCAGGAGTACTTCAGGTAGGTGGGCTAGGCTCCAGGAGACCTGACCCTGCCCCCACTCAAGCATACCAGCCTCCTGGCCCCAAGAAAACCTACATCACAGATGTACCACCAAGCTTGGCTTCCTACACTTCTGGACCAGCTGTCCCACCAAAAGTAAGAACATTTCTACGTGTGCAAAACATTCTCAATTAGTTCATTCTCACTTACTGCAATTAAAGTTGAAATAAACGCATATTTCTAACTGATTGTAGGGGACAATTTAAAGAATTAACAGTAATTTTCCCTGCTTATTGCCGTATTTTTACTTACATACAGCAATTGTCGCTAAGGCCTCAATCAGTCCATCCATTTATCCATCCACCCTTCCATCGATTCATCCTTTTTGCCAGTTTCTGGCACTTGTCATGGTCTGAATTGGTGGCAGTAGGCTTAGAAGAGTAGCCCAGACATCCATTTCCCCAGCCGCAATCTCCCAACTCCTTCTTGAGAATCCAGAAGCGTTCCCAGGCCAGCTGGGATATTTAATCCCTCCAGTGTGTTCTAGGTTTGCCCTGGAGCTTCCTCCCAGTTAGATATCCCTGGAATACCTCCACAGAGAGGAGTCTGGGAGGCGTCCTGATTGGATGCCTGAACCACCTCAACTGGCTTTTGTCAAAAGCATAGCAGTTCTACTTTAAACCTCTGCGGGACATTTTAACTCCTCTGCCTATCTCAAAGGTTGGACCCAGACACCATGGGAAGAAAACTTGTTTTTGCCATTTTTAGCCAAAATTCTGTCCTTTTAAACACTACCCAAAATCTGTGACCATGGCTGAGAGTTGGAACATAGGTGGAGTGATAAATCAAAATCTTTGGTTTTAGCTCCTTCTTCATACAATTTTGCAGTATAAACATTTGCATCACTTTAAATCACTTCATCAGTCTGCCTGTTGAAGTCATGCCCCATTTTATTGTCATGAACCACAGCCAAAGTTTTTTAAACGCTCTCACTTAGGTCTGCAACTAGCTCTCAACTGTAAACCATGGCCTCAGATGAGGTGCTGACCGTCATCTATTGGGCCCAGGAGTTCACAGTAAGATGAGGCCTGAAAAACAAGGCATGGTATTGTCAAGCTCTGATGTTTGGCTATATTATTTGTCAGTTACTGTTTTTACTATATATATATATATATATATATATATATATATATATAGTAAAAATCTGTACAAGAGTACAAGCATTTCTACAAGATTGTGTGTGCATCAGTGTGGTCTTGACTCTTATGCCCGTGTGTGTGTACAGTATGCATAGATTTGTTCAGCATCAGATGGCAATGCAGTTGGGAGCTCCTTGCCATCTTTCATTGAAATGCTCAGAATAAACAGTTGTTGTAACCTTTATGAATTTTTGAAACATATTCTATGTTGGGGGTTTACACCATCTGATTTCATTTGTCTCATTAAAGGCAGATTTATTCAATAGTATCTACCGACTGCTATATGAACCCAAGTTTATAGCTTCATGATAAGTTATTTTTTTTGTTTTTCTCCTCAAATGTAATCTGCAATCATTAGTATGTCATGCTTACCTACTAAGCTTACTACCTACTGTAGTACCTCCAGAGTGTTACTTCCAAGGCCAAATAGCTAAAACCGTGATTTATCTACAGTAGTTTGTAGGATTTAAGGTTACATTCGTGTGTGTGTGTGTGTGTGTGTGTGTGTGTGTGTGTGTGTGTGTATTTGTTTATGTAGATGTGTGTGTAGATATGTGTGTTTATGTATATACATACATACTATATATATATATATTATAAAAACGTTAATGACCTGCAAATCCATTACAGTGTTTCCCAGCTGTGCAGAAGCTGGTCCAGGATGCTATCAGAGTAAACGTTCGCACCCAATGTTACCCAAAAATGCCCTTACATTTGCCAAACTCACTCGTTAGTTCTCGTCTGAAAAGCCTTCTTTCTAGTGTGCAAGTCACTAGTCATTAGTCATTATATTAGATCAAAATAACAGTCTTTTAATACTACTGTTAACTAGCGCTACACTGCAATACAAGGAAAATGTTACGTAACAAAGATTTTTTGTCTGGAACATGCAACTTGAGCCTCAGTCTTGTTGCACAACACATATATGAAGCCATCAGGTGCTTTCTTAATGCCCCTTATAAGAATTTTAGCAGTTATATTTTATAACAATTTTTAGATTAAACCATCCATTCTTTGACAGTGTCATAGGTGAACCATTTAAAACACACAAAGAAAATAAACACTATTTAACCCAAACACATATATCCATAGTAAAGTTAAACAGTTATTCATTTAATCTTGGAATAAGCAGTGAAGGACTGTCACAGGCAAAGCCTAAAGCCTTTAAAGCAGTGCAAGATGTTGGATACAGCACTAAACCTTTTTATAGAACTGAATACAATTGAGAAGAATTACAAAATACTGTCATCCCTTAGAACAGAGTAGTAAATGCCACAGAGACATCTATTCTCATCTTTATATCCAGCCCTCGACAATCTCTGGAAAGTGCAAGGCCCTTGAGTTTTCTTTAATTCAAGGATTTTATGCTGGTTCCAAATACAAACTGGGCCTCCCAGCCTCTGGGAATAGCTCATCAAGGACTGTATTTCACTAAATACAAATTAGCTTCAACATTGCAGCTAGTATCTTAAAAATAAGTCTAATTATATATTTGTTCAAAACAAAAGTCTACATTTTGCTCGAAAAGCTCACTTTGGTCCCAGTATGATGCATTATTAAAAAAACAAAAGGTGGCGTTTAATAGATTTATGAGCATCTCTTTGATTTTAGATAAAAGCAAATCACTAATTTTACAGATATAGCTTACACACTATATAATGGTCTCTGTGCCCTTCCCCCCGTGCTTTATTTGTTTTGAAACATATCAGGAAACTTAATGCTCCATTTGCACACATTCATCTAAATAATATGCTGTAAATGATTCTCTGGTGTCACACGTCATGTTTGACCTGACCCTCCCCAAAAATATTTGTATTCAAACCTTAGCTCTAATCGGGTTTTTTTTTTTTTTTTTTTTTTGTCCAGTATAGCAGATCTTTTAATGCCAAAACAGACCACAGACACTATAAAAGCCAGATTAGAATGAAAGCAAAATCTGTCAACTTTGCCTTTATAATCATCACTCTGCTTGACCCAGTGTCGTGACATGTTCGTAACCTTTTACAAATAGTGTTAAATCTGCTTAATAGAGAAAGGGTTATGCCTCTTTTAATCTGTTGTGTAAATAAACCAAAACATAGTCAATTAAAGGAACTTTTTACATGTTTGTCATAGTTATCAAATAAATTCTCCAGTCATTTAGAGTTGATGGTGATTTTATGTAATAGCCGAGACTTTCTCAGTAGGGGGTCTGTGATTTTGATTGAGGACTTTATTAAAGAGATCATTTCACATAATTGAGTGTATTCATAGAAGGTCAGTGTCATTAGAAGTCCAAGATGAACTCCTTGGATGAAATTCTATGATCTAGACTTGTTCTAGCTTGCCTGCTCTGCCCTCCACCCCACCCCATATCACCCTCTGCTACCCAGCACCCTAACATGTTCTTACTCACACGTAAAGTGGAGGTGTAAGAACATCAACAGGCTCCAAGGACGCTTAATTACCCAAATCCAACAGTGTTTGATCTCTATTGTGATTCAAAAAATTAACAGATTTCATGGCTGCCGGTTAACATACCAATTTCCACGAGTCTCGCCGTCTCTCCCAAAATTGGAGGAAAGCTAAGCTGGATGATGACTTGTGTTATGACTGAGCTTGAGTGACATTTGGCAGGGGAGGATTATTTTGAACTGCTCAATCCCTACAGCCAGTTAAAGCCCCCTCGAAGGTCAATGATGATTTCAACTGTCAAACATGTTTAAATATCTGACATTTCTCGGCCTTCCAGTCCTGGCCACAACGCCTTTTGACCTACACAAGAACATTTGCATATGGTGCCATAAGGATGTGTCGAAAAGACCCTTTTTATGTGTGACCTGGCATAAACCCGTATTAATCTCCACAACTGTGTGCAAAACTAGAACTAAAATCCCATTTTAAAAAGTTAGCTCCACCTGTGAAAATCCATGAAAGGCATAGGCAATTCACTGCCCATGTAAACATTACTTGAGAAATTCTCTTTGACAGGGCATTAACACATTATTATGGTATTTAAAGTTTAATTCCTGATTTTTCAGGAATCCATTTTAGCTAACAAGTGCAAAAAATGTTTAAAATTAATCACAAACACCAGTTAATTCTTGCTAAGGGTAATTGAATGGGTATTATGATGGAAGCTGCAAGATGCTTCTGAATTTTAGAGCAGATCAAACAAAATGAACAGTAATTTATTTTCTGTGAAATAAAGAAAATTTCTGACCAAGTTATTTATGCACCACTTTTCAACAAGACTAGGTCAAAACCTAGTATATGGCTGGATTGCCCTTTATCTGTTTGTTTCTCTCCTACTGTCTGTACTAACATATACAGTATTTTAATACAGCCAAATTCCCAATACAGCTGTTCTTATTTACATGTTTTTCTGTTTCTGTTGTCAGACAATGGAACAAGTATGAAATAGTTACTGAAACTAGGCTATTTGGCACTGCTAAAATCCTGACTTATAAATGCAACATCATCTGACAAAATTACCACATAAGTTAAGGACAACGGCCGTGCTGTGATTTCAGCTATATTGTAAAATGATCACTCAGAGAGAAAGTTAGAAGCTCATTCACGCCTTTGTAGCTGCCGTGCAGTCAGTTGAATGAGACACATAGAGATGTGTGCCTGCGGAGGTAAAGCCGGACCTCACGCTCGCTGGGCAATTCTGGCCAACCTCTTCTTCCGAAAGTAGCTAAGGTTTGTCCAAAAATTCACTGGATTTATCGCTAGGTGCTTTTGTGAAAAAAAGTCGCTATATAGGGGTGTGGAAAGTCGGTAAATCTAGCGACATAGGCACTGCGACAATACATTTTGAAAGAGGAACAGCAAATGGAGAAACTCCAACACTCGGCCAGCCAACCTATGGTGTAAGTTTATCATTCAGTCATGGACATTTACGTTTATATGGCCCTGCTGTTGCGGTCCAGCCAAAAACAAAATTACATAGTGCTTTAGAGGTGAAAAGATGGAATAGTCCAAAATTGAAATGAGTAAAATGAAAGTAAATGATAAAAATGATATTAAAACAATTAAAATAAAGTTAAAAAACTAAAAAATACTCAACTGAATGAAACAAGACTGCACCATTTAATACAACTGAGCACAAAAAAGCAACTGGGAATCACAGTTACAGGCTCTTTATTTGGCATTATTAGATAAGACACCCAGGCTATAGACAAGAGGCGGTTAAAAATGCAAGCACTGGGACCAGTAGGGGTATTTATAAGGAGAATTTTTAGGAATCCAATTACTAATCTCAACAAGACGAGAAATAATACAGGACTTAAGTAGTAAAGGTTAGGTTAAATTGGGGCATAGAGCTGTATATCATTCCAATATCAATGGACATCAGTATTACTGTATTTCAGCGGAGGATATGCCCCAGTGGTTGCATGTAAATAGAGAATGAAAGGGTACATGGGATACAACCCTGGGGCCCTCAAAAAAAACAAATGATTTGACACTGACAGATATTTTTGGATCTACTACCTGGAAACTCACCCACTGATAATAGTCACAGATGTTTTTAACTCTGCACTACGCCCATCTAAATAGTATCTTGTTGAGCTGTTCCTTCATGTAAACGAGTGGCACTTCTATTTATGCCTTGAAAGACAATCAGGTGTGAACTCTTGCTGTGTGTACATCATCCATGATGTCTTCTCCTCAGGTGATTGACCCTAGCTGCCCCAAACTCAGGAACTATGTGCAGCTCCTAAAAAAGCACACTGACTAAGTGCAGGGTTACCAGCTCTGCTATAGATTTCCAGAGTGGATTCTTCTCCTGGTGCAGGGTTACCACGTGTAACTACAAAGTGAGAGCCCAGGGCTTCAATAAGATGAAGATGTTATCTGCATCCCTGTGATCTTTTCTCTGTGTATAGATGCACCTTGAAACAAATTGCACTTTGTTCTACACAACAAACAAATGGTTATTCTAAACCATATGTTGACAGACAAATAGTCCCATGTATATATTTTTTTTTTGAAAATTGTTGCATACTAGTTTTGAAGAAGCCTTTTTGAAAAAAGTTCAAATCAGTGATTGATATAATACAGTCACTATACAGATTTTCTCTTACCCCCTGAACTATTTTCCATTATTTCACAGCACCATAAAAACATTACATTCAAAGCCCATCCAAATATTTTTGTGTGCTTATTTTTTGCAAACTGTACAAGTGAACAGAACATCTACACAATTTCCCTCTGAGTACACTTAAGAGAAATGAAAGCTACTTCTATTTTTGCTAAAGCTTACAAGAAAAAATAGTTTTAATTCTCAACACGTACCTGAACATAGTTGTTTATTTGCTATTCAAATGTCACTGTGTTTAAAGGACAAAATTATGATTTCTATTCCTTTAAAGAATTTCTGCCAAATTAATATGCAGTGGAGCTTTCAGAAAAATGACACCACTAAAATATGACTGTGTGTGTGTGTGTGTGTGTGTGTGTGTGTGTGTGTGTGTGTGTGTGTGTGTGTGTGTGTGTGTGTGTGTGTGTTTGGGTGAAAGGTGCAAGGAATGAAACTGAATATATAAATTAGAACATATTCGATGCAGTTTTGCAGACAGTGATATTGTTTTTACAGCAGAATTAAAAACCCACTCTACCCACACACATGTGGGTATGAATACTTTAGTTACACCTGTGAGTGACTCTGCCTTTTCAACAATTTCTTTGTTTTTTCTCATACTGTTGAAGAAAGCAAAAGATTATAGAAAGAAGAACAATTAGTAGGTGCCTTGCACTTTCTTCATTGTGATTCTTTCTCTCATAATGTTTCACCTAAAAGGAACTTTTAGCTTGAGTAAAGCCAATATCTTTGCATTAATACACATTCATATTGAATAGTGCATATTAGCCCATCTCCAAGTTACCATTCATGTATGCATTTATGACACAAACAGCACAAATAACTGTTGCTGCCTTCAAATGACATTAGTCAGGTGGAATTTTTGACATGAGAAGTCGAATGCATGATATGCTTGGAGTGATGTAAAGGTGCCAGGAGATTTTCTGTTTACATTCAGTTACTCACTAAAATGCATTGTGCAGATCCATGAGGCCCCCCACCTCCGGCATTTTTAAGAACACTATCATATGTCATTAGACATTAAGTCTTAGGTTTTAAAAAAATGTTCAAGTAGTGAAAACCACAGCAGAGGGTCTTTCAAGTTGACTCCTCTTGTAAACACAGTAAATACAACGGCACATGAATGAACCTTTTTCTATAAACATTAACAGGTATGTTTTTCGCAGAAAGCTGCGGTAGACATCGGATAGGGATGTGCAAGACAATTTGTTTGTGATGTTTTGAAATAGGCTGTGAACTTTGTGAGGTTACGAAGTATCAGTAGTGAGTAGTTAGTGAGTCTGTAACAGAATCTGTGAGGTGCGTGCCATTAGAGGCATTATTTTTAAAAGGCTGTTTGTAACTCAATACATGCACTGTTTGATTATATGTTTACACAGCAGATTTACTTAATAGTGTAAGGCCTACCCCATTCTAGTTGCTAAAATTAGAGACAAAAAAAATGATGTGGATAGTGTAAATATTATGATAAAAATAAAATGATTATAGTCATTTGAAAAGGAGTCCATGCAGAGAAACTATCACATGCTACAGAAAAAGCCACATGAGGCAGTTAAATCCTCTCACTCTCCCTGCTCATTTTAGTTTGTAATATTACATCTATTGGCCTATATCAGCTGACTGACTTACAAATTTTAACCATGAAGCACAAATTCTTGTGAGAAGTCATTACACCACTAATTCAAGTGTGACTGTGTGACAGTGATCAGTTGGATAAAAACCAGTGTATATAATTACTGCTGTGTCGACAACCATGTTGTTGGATAACGTGATGTTTGCTGGTGGTTAGAACAGGATCTGGTTACTGAATGCTTTGTAGACCAAAGGTCAGTCCACTAGACCTGATCCTTGAGGTCAATGATGGAACGTGGATCTCCTTATGTTTCACTCTCTCATGCCGGCACATCAGAAAGCTTCCATCCAGTAGCTGCTTCCAAGCTTGAGCTGTGACAAATCTCAAATGCAAATATAGCCACAAACGACAACAAAAATGAATTAGGCCCATTAAGGGTAACAGGGGCATTAATAGTATTGATAAATATGGGTGATTTCACATTGAAGTGATTAATGGTGAGAGCAATGAATCTTTTGTGATAGGCCTCTACGAATATGGAAATAATTGTTTAAAAGTTAAAGTGTTAGTGAATTTTCTGATTAATCTATTGTTACTATGTTTATGGTCAGATAGAGTGGGTATCAAGAACTTCAGTAAAGTGTCACTTTGTTTATTTGTTTATTTATTTTTTAGCTTTTCATTTTAAAAGCATTATATAGACTGCTACATTAATTAAAAAATTACACATAATTAATTGAGATTTTTAATTATTCATTAGCATTAATGGTAAACTCATAGAGTGGACTACACAACTAAACCATATTTACCCTTGGATACATGAAATCAGCAGTTGGAAAATTAAAGGTAAACTGTGGGGTTTTTGACCACTAGTAGTGTTATGGAGCAGTTTTTTGATGAGCAGGTCCCTGTTTTGTACAACACACGTTTCTGCCCTTGGTTTCAGGCTAGTCTACTCATCGACAGCTGGTAGTGGTAATGAGCAAGCGAGTGTAGTAATGCGTGTAGATGAGAAATAAAGAGTGTAAATATGTAATGTAAACATACGTCTGTTGGTTTACAAGAAAACATCACAGGGTACATTTAAATATCATATAATGTCACATATTCACCACACAGACTTCCTTATATTTCATCCATTTCACAGTTTAGAATAGCACAGGTGCTGGGATCATATGTGCCGTATCATAGTAGGACTTTCTCACCGGGGGCATTTTAAGTTGCCAAACACAGCTGGACCTTTGCATTGTGTATGCTAGCTTAGTGATATATGTCTTAGGGAACCAACTAATTGGTACCATGGTTAATTCTATTAGTAACACCTGTGCTTTTCCTGCTGTCAAGTCATAATGTCTGCTATGAAAAAAGTCTTTTAACTGAGACATTTTTGGTTTTTTATGGTTCCCCTTATCAATGGACTATTTGTATTTATGGAAATATTTACTGCCAAAACATAAAATCATGTTTGAAGTTTTTTGAAAAATTTGAGAAAAGTCAAAAAACTATAGTCCTTTATAAAATAGGCCACACCCAGTTTGAAATGTATTTGCTTGCATTGTAATGACCTGATATAGCTGGTGTACAATAGGGTTGAAGGATTTCCCATGATTTATTACTTAGGAACGTATCACTCTTGCCGTGGCATTCCTGAAATTTCTCGCCATAAAATTAAATGTTATTTTAATTTACATAGAAATACAACAAAAAGTAATCATGACATGATATTGACTCCAATTTTCTGATGTTATTCTTTTCATTTTCTTTACTTTATCTTGTAGTAAAAAAATAATTCCTCTTAAAAGTACACCATCCACGAGGCAGGAAAAAGACACTGCTGGAATGCAAGCTCACATGCTAAAAATCCCAGGTTCCCACAGGTACTGTATTTCTTTTGGGAAATGGCAAGCAGATTTTGGCAAGCAGATTTTGAGAGAATTCCCAAGAAATACCACAGTCTAATTTCCCGGCATTGAACCCTTGTGTGTAGTTACGCAACAGGCCACATAGACAGATGCAATTCTGTTATTTCCTAGCATAAAACTGAGCACTGTCATAAAATACTACAAATTAAAGGGTTTCAATGTTTAGAACTAAATTCCTAATTATGTACAAAACCATACAAAGTGAATTGATTAATGTTCATTTTTGATCTCACTTAGAAGTAAAGGGCTTTTCTGTCATCCACATTCTTTTTGTTAGCTGCTGATTGGCCAGTTCATTCTGACAGTGGTAACCCTCAGTAGATCAGAAGTGCTTGTCACATAACCGTTCATAAATAATAGGCCCTGCCACCCTGTTCTCAGCTGGCCCCCTCTGAGACGAACAGCGTGGCTGGTAAATAACTGGCCGGATCGATACCTGTCATTGCAGTTCAGTGAGCCCCGGCAATCTAAAATGTCTAAGCAGTTTGGTTTATTTTCTTGTTCTCAGCCTCTCCTTGCTGGCCTGTAGTGAAGAGATGCAGATGTTCCCTACAGATGGATAGATAGATAAATAGATGGATAGACTTTATTGATCCTGTGAGGGAAATTGTCATGGGGATAATAATAGAATACTGAGATTATTCTTCAGCTTTTGTTAATGATGCTGTGGCATGCTGGGTGAAGGTTGGATTACCTTCCTCTATTCACTTCATGTCATACGACAACAAACAGGAAATTCATTTATATAGTGCCTGTATTTAAGCAATGTTGATTACGCATTAAAATTGGTGGATTTTTAAGTATTTAAACCTGTTTTTGTGATAGTGAAAAAAGCACAAGAGTTATGTAAAGAATTCATTTCATTAGTTTACTTTGGTTAATGAAAAAAGCACTGGTAAATTGAGTGATACTGTTTGACTGTACTAGTGTATCGATCAAAGCATTTTGCCCGCTAAGTACAATTTAAAGAAAGGTATAGAGATGTCTTGGTTCAATCAGAAACCAGGCAGCCAAAACCGCCTGCATAAACAGTGGCCCCTGCTGGCTCCTCCTGGAGATGGTCTCCTGTCAGATTCAACACCTCTGTGCACATAAACAAGTTTTCTCCGTTTTGGGAGTGTTGCTGAAGCTGGATTCTGCTCTGCCCTCTAAACATCCTCTTCTGTCCACAGAAGAACTCTCATGCACCCCTGGCTCAGAGTCCATGAAACGTGTGCACTTTCTAAACATTTTCTCTCATCAAGGAAGCAACCCTGAGTGGATCAGACTTTATGTATTCTTGGGTACAGCAATTTAGTGGTAGTGTTTGTTCAAGAGATATCCTTCAGGGTGTCATTCAGATAAACCATGTAGCTGTTAAGGTGGAAAGAAGAGAAATGTATCATGGTTTGCTTAGGAGGCAAAATTACACAGGAGATCAACAACACTGTGTATTATAAAAGGGAAGTGCAGGTTGCCGATATGTTGATTTGAGGACATAACCTGTGTGAATCTTCATGTCCACCACATGAGTTTATATATACACCTGTGCTACCACATGAGGAAACAGTAGGGGAAATACTTTGAGCTCTCACCCAAACCAGGGAAACCTGCATCCTGTGTAATATAGTGTTTTCTACATTCAAAGGATTGTAATGGTATACAAAGAGATGCCAAATAAGTTTTATCTCCATCTCAACAATTTGTGCCGTCATTTGTTGTTGTTGTTGTTGTTGTTGTTGTTTTTTTTTTTTTTCCAGATCGCTTGTGGCACCCCTCTCTACACTCTCAGATTTTCAAATATCTGTTTGCAGGGGGATGTGTCAGTTCCGAACAGATGACCTAGTTTTTACACAAGCAATCTTACAAACATTGAAAGGCCTCTCTACATACATTACATGTCTGTGAATACTCTGAAATTCACCCCTTTATATGAAGTCTGTTTACAGCAAGAGATTTGAATGGCTGTGGAAAATGTCAATTATGGAATTGGTTAATTTTTAATTATCGCTGGCTGCTCTGTACACAGCTGCTCTACAGTTGACTGTTGTTTTTTTCCTCAGCATTTAATTGGAGCTGAAACAACATGACCTATTTTGTTTGGAGAGAATGTATACTTTAATCTGTGCCTCCTCAGAAGGTGGCCTTGAGCTTTATTTGCAGCGCTGCAATGGTTCTTCTCAAAGTGTAATGCATTACATATCACTCATAACCTGTTTAACATCGCAAGCAGAAAATTCATCAACTGGATTGCGTAAAACCACGAACATGTGATTCCTCTCACAGACTTAACACATTCTTAAATTAAACATGCATCTGTCAGAAAAATGACAAAGCAACTGCAAATATCATTTTTGTCCAGACAAACTTTGGTTTGAAGTGGAAAACCGTCTGCGTCCTTACGCTGCTCAGAGTGGCGTCTTGACATCACCTATCACCTAATCAAAGCAGAGTTGTCCTTTGTATTATCATGACTATAACTCTCATTTCTGTCCGGTCAGTCTTATGAATGAATCACAGTAATCACATGGTCTCAAAGGATTCTATTGAGGAGCGCTGCTGTGCCACCATGGCACAAACAATCTTTTTCAGAGCCAGTTGAGAAAATGCACTCTCTCTGCACTATGGAATCAAATAAAGCCATCTACTTTAAATTGATGGCTCTTAATACACACATTTTCAAAAAGCATCTTTAAGTGTTTAACCCATATGTTTGATTCTAGACACACGACACTGAAGCCCCCTCTCCTCAAAACACCCACCGATACACACATACACACGCAAACACACACTAACTCAGTGCAAGGATAGTGTGACTGATCCAGCAATCCTTTCATTGTTTTGGTAAAACGGAGTCGCCTAAGCTGCTATAATCACTCTTTTAATGTTGTGGCAACAAATGCTTTTTTTTTTTTTGATATTCCAATCCAATAAAAAATTTCAATCCCTCATGAACCCTAACTAATGCAGTGGTCCATTTGCTCTTGTTGTGGTTATTATTGATATTATTTTTAATAAGCCATTTCCCTTTCATAGGCTCTATGTCCATTTCAAATAATACCATTGTGATTTAAGGAGACAAAAAGCCAGGATGTCAGACTGTGAGCTGACTAAAGCTTCTCTTTTAAAAGCCTGAGTTAAAGCGGCAGCTCTATTGACACTAAAGAGCATTTTGTATTGTAAAGTCCATCATCATTTAATCTGTGGATAAATATGTCTGTGAGTGATTATGTCTTTCTTCAGTTTGTGCTGATGGTGCAGGAAATGCTAAGCTATTGTAAAAAGCAAGACAATTGCTTATGGCGTAAGGTGCAATATTGCAATTACAGGAAGTAAAACAGACACCGACTGATATATAGATGACTGCAGGTTTAGAGCCACAGATTAGTGTTGTTTAGCAGTTGCCTTTCTTTGGGCTCTCTCCACAGTGCTTTTACTTTCCCTCTTCTGGATATCACTTTCAGCTCAGTGGTTTGTGCTGTTTGTGCAGTGGTTTTCAATCTCTTTGTCTTTTTCACATTGCTTTTGAACCCTGCAAAAAATGTACTGGCCTAAATATGAGGATGCAGCTCATGTTTCATCAAAAGTTAAACTGAAATTTGAAGTCTTCTCACTTTTTGTGCAAGGAAAAATAAACCATAGCGATACTGCAGCTACTGGGTATATTTTTCCATTTTTCAGAGGAGGATAAAACAGCCATGTATAGCCTACAACATTTTTCCCTTTTTCAACAATATAGCAATAATAATGTCCCTTTAGCAATTTAAGATGTCTGTCTCTTTACAACATTCAGCATTTAATGATAGGGACCCACCGTGCTGTTAAGTCTGTATTCCATTCAGAAAGTGGGAGCTAAAAAGCTTTGAGGAAGCTAGTCAGTTACTGATCACTGTAGTATTGCTTGTAGTTTTCTCAGGGCAGCTGAAGTTTTTTTTATTTATTGCACTCACAAAGTAGTCATTGTTTAACTTTGTTAAAATCATGAAGGATTCAATTTCTTATAGCTACTTCTGTAATGGAGCTGATTTGTTTTAGAATATGGGAACTAAATTCCAGGAACATGCTTCATTTTTTTTCAGAGAGACTGATGAAAGAAAAATGCTGAATGAGAGATTGCATTGAGTTATTGAGGCTAGTGGAACAGAAGTGTTCAGATAACAAATGGGACTAAGCAACAGTTAACAACATAGCCACCCAGCTGGTTAACTACCCGTGTGGCCATTGGAATTTAAGTGATATAAGAATTATTATTTATTTAAGTGTCTCACTGATATTACCCTTAGCAACATCATCAGTTGGAACAAGAAAATACGCCCATTAGTGAACACTAATGTAGCTGGCACCATCACTGAAGAAAAATACATGGAAATTTCTTCTTTTTGCTAATTACAGTTTTAACCAAATAAGTAAACAAGTAAAAAGAAACATCAAGGATGATATACACCTAGCTAAAACTTGTGCCCTAGAATAACCCCCCCTCCCATGAAGGTTATATTGTCATTTAGTCATTTTTGAGACTGTATTTTGTTGTGCTGTTGCACTGTCCTGTTTGATACCGAGAGTTGTTTCTAATATTTAGTCTAACCCATATATGTAAATTACACATTTTAACCTCCAAGAAGATAGGATTTTTTTTTGCAGTGCTGTTGTATTTTGAGGTTAGGTGTACCTAATAAACTGGCAACTGAGTGTGTATACTGGTTTCTTAGCAAAAATGAATTTTAATTACAGTTCAGTTTGAATAGCTTATGTCAAAATAAAGACAAGTGTTGTTTAGGTCTGTCAGCTGTCTGTATTTCTCGATCCAGACACAATGTCTTTCTCGTGTTATTGTATAACTTTAGTAATGTTTCATCATTATTGTGTCAAGCAGAATTGAGCTGTGTCGTGTCCTGCTATGATTTCTCCTGCAAATCTGTGAGTTCCCTTTGTTCTGTACATCGTAGGGGATGATATGCAAATAGTTCCAGCTTCCTGTTCACTTGCCCTCCTTTGTTCCACCTCCACTAACAAAGGTGTAGATCAGATGCCCTGAGAACAGTTGTCTCTCCTGTTCACTCTCTATCACTGCAATGGAAGCAGGAAAGACAGAGCCTGAGGTTTGTTTCTTAGCAGGACACGATGCTGTCAGGGCGTCAGGTGAGAGCATGCACCGAGCCCCCTCTGCCCACCCCCACCCTCCGCTCCTCACTTAATCAGTTCTGACACTATGCCAATTCCACAGTGGGTGGTGCACAAGGCTTTAGTCATAGATGTGGCAGTTGGTCAGTGATCAGATCCCAGCGCCGCTCACCTTTCACTGTCATGCTGTATCAGTTAGCACGCAACAGTGGTCACTTACAGATGCTATGGTTGTTTTTGATTTTAAGTGGTCTGGCATTTAACAATGCTCTGACAATCGTTTGTCAAGTGGATTGCATTTGATGGTCCATCAGGATGTGTTTCAGGGGTATTACAACTGATAGGCTGAAACTATAAGCCTCGACATACTGGTACAACAGTGGAAAATAGGTGCAGCTGTTAACCCAGTCACCACTGAATTTAAGCACTAACTTCAATAAAACTGCGACTGAGTGTCCTGAGGGCGTAGGCAAACAATTTACTGAACTGAGCCAGACGTAACTGAAAAATCATGTCTGCAGCACGTATAGCTGCTGTATGGTTTCTATTGTTGCCTCTGAAAAGCTGAACAGGAACTGCGAAGCAATCATAAAGCATGCAGGGAAGCAATTTCTTTCTCTTATTCAAGTGAAAAATTATTCCATGCTGTCACAAAAGACTCCCTAACAAGGTGCTTTAAACTCTCTGGCAGTGCATTGCTGCGGGGTGTCAAAGAGTGGATAAGGTATAAATGAAGCTTAAACTCAAAAGTCTGTTTCTGGTAATAGCAGCATTTCGTTCCCTCTCCAATGTGCTTTTGATGTGGAGCTAAGATTAACAGTGTTAAATCGTCCTCTTCACTGTCTCAAACTAACAACACACACATAATGAGCAGAATGTTGACAACAAGAGTGTTTCTTTTGAGGTGTACGAACATTGTGGAGACTTATTATCTTTTCTTTTGTGCTGGTTGTTATATTAGAATTCAACTCTCTGTACATATACCTACATTGGCCATTGTATATTATTTTTAAAAAATCATGTAATTTGAGGTGACAATAGAGGAATATCCAACCACTGAGGAATGTTCCTTTCATCTCCTAATCCTCCATGATGTGATCCTGGCCATTTATGCTTGAGTGGCTGAGGAGGCGCAAGGTGCCAGGGAATCCAGGGAATCCGGCATGGCAGGAAGATTTGCACGTCGAACGTGTCGTTCCCTCAGAGTTAATGATGCCTATTGTTTGGGCTTCCATTATCAGCCTGCTGCATCCTGAGCCAGGGCGAGCAGAAGTCATGCATCATAAAGTTTAGACTCTCCATGATACATTGTGGACAGTAAGCAGAGCTCAGCATTTCTCACTGTCCATGGAAATATACTGAGAAGAGCACTGAATGTTCTCACACCAAATATACTGTACATTTGCATTACCTCCTTCAATGTATTGTTAAAATTACACCTACTATATATACATTTTTGGACCACTTGATGAAAATTCAGTCATCAATAATACCAGAAGAGTTGTGCAAAAGGATCTGTAACTACTGTTTCATTCTGAATAAAAAAAAACATTTTTCACTCAATCTCCTATTGACAAATCTTATTCCTGTATGTGACACAGTAAACCACGGATAAATTAGTAGAAAACCAGACTGGCGTCTAACATTCACCCAGCTCCCAGACGTCACAATTAGGAACACCTCAAAGGTCAGCTCAGATCTTGGCCCGTGTTACAATATTGGAAATCAAATCTACGGTAAAGATCCTACCGGCCCCAGATCTAGGGAAGGTCATCTGATTGTCACTGATTTTCGAAAAAACTCAGCCGCACAGCAAGAGAAGAGTAAAATTCAGGCCTCCAGGGTGTCTGCAAAGGACACACACACCTGTGACGGGATTGCACCGTGAGCTGGGGCTCAGGGATGGGGAAAGGGGAGCTGTATTCTGCGGCTCTGCGAATGATTGGCAGAAAATGTCAGGCGCAACACGTCAGCCCCATACAGACACACAGCAAGCAGATGTCAGAGACTGCATGATAAGGGGGAGGGCAGGCTCACAAGGAAAGGAAGGAACTGACATCTTCAGAGAGTTATGTCATCCTTCCAAAATCTCTTACAGATTAGGCCTCATCACGGCTCACACCTAAAGTCTTTTGTGCTCAGAGTATGTCTAAACAACTATCTACTGACCTATCACCAAACTGTACAAGACTTTAAAAAGTAGCTTCTAATGTTTGCCTCCTCTTTTCTTTCTGTTGTCATTCTTTTCCAAACACAAGGATTGGTCAGGGCCACATTTTTTTCCACATGCTTGAATTGCACAGAAGGATATGCACAACCTTCTGGGCTGCACACCATTGGGGCCTGAGCCAGGGTCAGACATCTCAGAGGAGAAAGGCAGACTCAAGACTGTCCCATGCATGTTAATTACAGTAAATGTGTTATGTTTGACCTTGAGACAGTGCTTCATCCCGATTTACTGAAGTCAGGTTTTTGTGAATATTTAATTTGAACCTGTATTTTGTTAAGGAATACATTCTTGTACTTTTTCATTTCATTTTAAGCCGCAGTCATATTGCATAGAACAGGTAACTTTAATAAGTCGGATGGAAATGAATGCAAGGAAATTGCTGAAATGTTCTTCATTATCTTGGTCAGTTCTGTGAATCACAATTATGTTTCTTCTCTGGTTCTCAGGGCAATGCTCCTATGGCCCACCCTGAAGATGAGCTGGAACGTCTGACCAAGAAGATGCTGTTTGACATGGACAACCCTCCATCTGAAGAATATTTTGGTAAGAAAGATAGTCCATCTCACTCACATGTGGTGAGCAATAGCCTGTTAAATGGAAGAAATTTTGATGTCACAGTAAGAAGTAGAATTACCGCCTTGCAGTTGTACGCCTTCGCCAACCAGTCAAGTTGGAGTTTACATCCGTCTATCCAGACTTCTATAATATATGTAGTAAAGACTTTGAAGGAATTTAATCAAAGTTATTACGTGTATTTTGTTGTAATTAGTGTACGAATTCTTGAGTTATGGCCAAAAACATGTTTTGTGATGTCACAGTGACCTTGACCTTTGACCACTAAATTCTTATCAGTTCACCCTTAAGTCCAAGTGGCCACGGCTGTCGCTGGCACAGAGGCATAAAAACACAGATGTAAATAATAAAATTAATGATGGTTAGATAACATTTACCATGGTGGAAGATGACGCCGCAATATGGCGTCACTCTGTCTTTCTATTAACTCACCAAGGCAAATTGCTAAGGACTGTTGTAATGGCATTAAATCAACTCAGCATTTAGCTGCTTTGGTTTCAGGGTCCTGGTATTATGCCACACTGTCATGACTTACTTGGACACTTGAGCAGAATGGAGCCATCATTGATGTTATTACTAACACCTGTTCTTTTCCTACCGTGGCAAGTCAAAATGTCCGCTGTGAAAGAAAGGCCTTTAGCATTTTACTACCACATGGCTGCTTACTGTATTTTTGTTTGAGTGATATCAACACAAAAGCTGAAACACATAATGTATACAAATACACTGGTGCAGATAGTTTTGACCCTTATCTTAATCTAAGTACCACCTTAGTCTGTCCACATTTAGCTCATATCGTTAACCTAACCTTTTAAATGGGCATGATTCCAGCTTTGTGGAAAAGCACCTTAGTAGTACCCTTAAACAAAGGTGGTGATGTCTCTGATGTCAACAACTACAGAACAATATATAAACTTCCTTTCTTAGCAAAAATCCTAGAATGGTTGGTTAATATACAACTACGTACCTTTATTGACTCACTAAACAAACTACAGCCACAGCAGTCTGCCTTTTTGCCCAAGCCGCAGCACAATAACAGCTGCAGTTTCAGTTATTGATAACGCTGTCCCCTCCCTTGATAAAAACAATTTTGTGCTGCCCTCTTCATTGAACTCTCAAAAGCAATTGGTACCGTCGATCATAAAAAATCCTACTCCACAAACTACATTCTATAGGTCCAGATGAAGCCATACTTAAGTGGTTTCACTCTTAACTTACAGAGAAAACTCAGACCATTGTTACTGATGGTACTTGGTCATGTCATCTTACCATCAGAAATGGGTTGCCAAAGAGGTCTATCCTTGGTCCATTGCTATTTACATTATACATAAACAACATAATTGTTCCTAATCAATCCATCAAAGTTTAATTTTGCTGATGATACCATTTTATATCCCCCAGGCTCCACTATAGCCCAGGCCCAGACTCATCTTCAGTCTGCCTTTGATGCCTTCCAACTCCTTAACCAGAGAATAGTTTTAAATGCTGAAAAGACCGAGTCCAGGGTATTCTCCAATTCCACCTGTGACTCTGACAAGCCTACCATTAAAGCCTGGCACACATATTACTTTTGCTGAGTCATAAAATATTTAGGAATTAGGTTTGACATTAGACTATCTTTCAATATTCATATTCAACATTTTATTCAAAAATAAAAAATTAAACTAGGCTTGATGTATAGTATTAAATGATGTCTTCTTCCAACCGTAAAACTATTGTACAGTCAACCTCAATGTGTCTGTCCTTGACTTCGGAGATATTCCGTATGATCATGCTGCCTTATCAACACTCCAGCAGTTAAACCCTGTGTATCATAGTGCATTACACTTTATCACAAATGACAAATATCATACTCATCAGTGTACCAAACGGTGGTTTGGACTTAGCTTCAGTCAAGAAGAAATAGTCATCTCATGTTATTCATTTATAAAGTTCTACTGTTGAAGCCTTCAAACTACCTCACTTCTCTTCTCTCATTTAAATCTAGTAACTAGGGTTCATGATTTAGTAAGTAATCAACCTATAGATATCCTTCATGCACTATGCACTAATTTTGGCAGAACTGGTTTCAGGTACTATGCACTGTTTAAATGGAACTGCCCTCAAACTAGAGTCTTACATTTCCCTTGGAGATTTTCCTTGTTTCTTAGTTCCTTATTTAGTTGTAGTATTTTTTCTGTTTTGCTGATTGTTCTTGTGAATGTTTCCTGCTCTCAGGTCTCTCTTGGGAAAGGGATCTTAATCTCACTGAGACTGCCTGGTTAAATAATGATTGGGAAAAAAAGGTCCCATGGCAGTTTAATCCCTAGTCCTATTTTTTTGGCTTTTCATTTTAAGATTTATGTGAGAAGGTAATGGGCAGGACAGCTAGTTTATCACATCTTTGTAAGCATTAGCATGCTAGCCAGGCTTAAACAGATTCGGTTTGGACCTTGGTATATGCTGGCCACAAAACGTGGGTAGTATCTTATTACATTAACTGTATCGCACATTAGTTTTCTTCTTTACTCAATTAAATTTTGTTATTAAAAAGAAATTACTACGTTACTTTTGGCTACAGTCTTCACACCACTAAAAATCATTTCTAGATAGTAAGGCAAAGATAAGCATCAGAACATCCATAAAATAAGTAAAATAATCCATAAAATAATTGTTCACCTAACACATAAAGCCACATAGAGCTTTGGTAATCATTTACTGAGAATAATTAACACAATGAAATAAACTGAAACAGAATGGGGTTTGGGGTTTTAATTCCTATGCCTACCCGTCTAGATACTGTATATTGTCAGCATTGCGACATTTCTGCTAACACTTGTTTAGATAGCTAGCCACGGATCTACAGCAGCAAAAGCATGTTAGATAATGGACCAATTAAATTACAATATTGTCAAAATATCTCCATTTTTATTTATTTATCTAAGAGTAATTTAACCAGAAGTATTTTCAGATACATGACCTACTCTTCCTAGTTATTTAAAGAAAAAACAGTACAGCGAACAGTTTTTGCTTATTGGACTGTGTGATAGCAAAGGAGAACCAAATGACATGATCTTCAGATATAGCCACCAGATTCATTTTTGTCTATTATATACTAAATTTGAGACCTCTTTTTTAAGGTAAATGCATGCATGAAGCATTGCAATAGTCTGGGCAGAGCAGTGATGTCAAATATACCAGGAGTATCAGCTGACTTTCTTAGCACCAAACATATTCATGAAGACAGTGAGGCAGTTTTTAGAATCTGCCAAGCTCTCACTCGCTCATTATGGCCTGCTGCTTGTTACATGTTGTCTTAAGTGATTTCTCTTTCCACCCCAGCCTCCTCCTGTTCTACTTTTTTATCACAACATTGTAACAGGATCACTTACTTTGTGTATGTTGTGATTTTATGTACTCCATGAATCCTGTGCTGGTGCTTGAACAAAACTATATAATAATTTGTGCTATAAATGGTCCTACATAATCAGCTGTGAGTGTCTCTGACACAACAGTCACTTCACAGTGTAGCATTCATAGGTGAGAGTAGCAAAGTGGCTAAAATTAGCCAATGACTCACTGTTTGATTCACATGTATTACTGACACAAAAGCAATGTATCAAAAAGCAAAAGCAAACATTAGCGCAAGTAGTTTAATCTCATGAGGAGCACTCACTCTGTTGCTTTACACTGTGATATTTTATGAAACTAAAAAAATCGAAACAAACAGGCTACTCAATTACTCTTGAGAATTTGTCCTGAACTACAGGTTGTGCTGTTAAACATAGCTGCCAAATTTGTGGCGATAAAGGCCGAATAAAATGATGTGGGCTAGTGGGTTAATAGAATAAAACTGGCCTAAGGTTTCCTAGATTAGCCCACCCAGTGACCCACAAAGTTAGTTTTGTATCACAAGAATAGTGTTTTTGGAAAATGGCTTGAGGCCATTGAGTATAGTGTAGGTGTGCAAGATACAGACAGGGCTAAACTAGAGTTCTTGGCACTTCTTATCCCTTTATTCCCATGGTGTAGACACAGCAGCATGTCTGCCAGTCTGGGAAGCAGTCCGCAAGGCTGAGTCTCAAAAGTATATCATTGTGATCAAAGGATAAGGCACGACTCTTGCTCAGGGTATAGAGAATGAGAGATACAGTAAAGACACTGTACAGATGAAACATCCTGATTTTGATAAAACTCTTGTTTGACTGTCCAGCTGTGTTTTGTTTTTGTTTTTTTACAGTATTTCTCTTTAATTTTTTTCTCTGAAGCACTTGATATTGAATTTTGTTCTCATTTAAAAAAAAATATAAGTGCCAGGATTAAACAAAATACCAATTTTAATACTATTTCGCAAAATAGGATTCAGAAGACAAGGATTCTGTGCATTTATATTTCATTTCTATTTTTCCACCCTCTATACCCTCTGCTGCCAGCGAGTGCCATCCTTCTGCTGCTCTCTTTTCTCTATCCTTTAATCCCCTTTGCCCTGGAATTAGTTCCCATGCCCATTAGATACCTCACTCAATACATTCAATGGAACTCTGGAGCAGGCTTTATATCAGCACATAATCACACAGCACACCATGATAGAATGTGTAGGTGTATTATAGCTACAGGGACATGTATTTAACTGGTATTAAGGGATATTCGGCTTCACGTTGGTGCGCACTGATGTAAAGACCTTAATTGGTTCACATTAGACATAGGTCAAATGGATCTGCTGGCTTCAGCAAAGTGTAGTTATTTTACAGAGGAATGGCCCTCAAAGCCTTGTTGGCCTAATTTTTTCTGTGACTGTGTATGCGATGCAGGGCCTGCCATGAACTCTGTGTACTGATATACCGTGCATGCAGTTCCCGCTATTTGCCAACTATAAGCCTGACTGGCTGAAGGCTGGTAAAACAAGAACATGGGAGTTAAGAAATGGGTCATATGTGAGCTGAGGTAGCCAGAATAAGTTAGGGATAGCATGTGCATACCCAGCTGACAGCGGCTGGCTGTTACTGGAGTGGAGGGGAGGGAGGAGGGTCATCTTGTGGTTAAACTAGGCGACAGCTGAATTAACTGAGCGATAGAATGAAGATGAGAGCAGGAGCCCACGACTGAGGTGACTGCAGGGACTCATTAGGAGAGAGTTCAAGCGCAGGCACATGCTGCTCTGCAAATCCACAGAGCCTCCTTCCTCCCCCGCTGAATATTGTACATATAGTCACCACAGTAATGTTAAAATTGACTTTAAACCGGCATGTTTCTTACTGTATATCTAATTCTGTGGGAAAATCAGTCCCAGAGCAAGAGACTTTTGTAATTACAAAGAATCTGATGGCACACAAGCCTCTTCTTTTTTGGCAGGGTACAGGGGGAAAGAGGGCCAGCAGTTGTTGAAACCCTAAGGCTAGTAATTAACAAGATTAATCAAAGTGGGGCTGCGATCTCTAGCGCGCTACTGGACTGAATCATTGTCTTCCTATAGCAAAGTTTTATTGGTGCCACTAATGTCTTTGATGAGCTCCTAATCGGAAAAAGTCATAGTCAGTTTTCATTGGTCCAGAGGGGGTTAATTGAATTGAATTAATGTTACACTCTGGCTCTGTGATGTCACAAGGAAACTTTTCATTAGACTCAATTGAGCTCCATCTGTAGCTTATAAGTTACACAACATTATTATGCTCTTTTACAACAACGGCAGTCCAGCAATTACACCGGACAAGTCTTTGAAGACTTTCTGTCGCAAACCCGGCACATAAAAAGCAGCCAATCTCAAATACAAATGCTCCTCAAACTGTAAAAAAACCTGAAAATGATGCACTATAAAAGAACGGCTTTTCTTGTGAGAAACCCAGTTTGCAAGCCAGAAATTCCCCCTATGATTGAAGCTTCTTTGAATACCAACTGATTAGTCCTGATTTAGAGTTCCAGATTAGATTTTAGTAATCTGAAAGAGCCTTTTCTCCAAATGTCATCATCCGTCATATTTAATCCACTTAGGTTGTGCGTAGGTGTCCTGTGTTTGTGGAAATCTAATAAGACACAGCTACTCAGCTTGCAGTACAGATGCCTTGGCATTTGTGCATCAGAGGAACTTACAATATTTTGTCATCACTACATTTCTGTCAACCAAAACCAGGACGTAAAGCCGAATAATTGAAAGGATGAGATGCTTTGCATTATTTACAATTAGTCATGATGATACTTATGCAGTGTAGTTCATTCTGCTGCACAGAATCTGTTTTTTTTATTGCTCCTTTAATACCAAAATGACAAGTTGAGAATTCCTTCATGCGATCCCAGACTTTCAGTTTTCCACTGTATAGAATTAAGAAAGATGTGAAATTTTAATATCCAATCAATATTTATACAGAGTGATTTTCCAGAGAGATTTTTAAGCAGCAGCATAAATGTTTTTGTAATGTTGCTGTCAGATGGTGGAGAGATAGTCATTGGAAATTAGCAGGGAGAGTCATATGGGCGTACTGTACTCCACACAGGACTCTCAGCTGTCGGGAAAGCCTTTCCTCCTGGTTTGAGCTAGCCTTTGTTTTATGATAAGAGCCAGAGAAGAAAAGGCAGGCTTTGCCATTTTCCCTCATAATGTCAGCTGGAGGAGCCCTCATAATTTATGAGACACCTCACATGAAATGTTCATGAGGAATCTTGGAAGAGATACAAATGGCAGTGTAGCTCCACTAACAGTACAGGCCAGAGGAGTCAGAACAGATCAGCTAAGGTAATTGGGTCAGAAAAAGTTTAGGTTCACACAGTGCACTCTTGTGGAGCTGCCTCTTGTTTCTTTATAACACAACTGAGCATAATAACTTAATGTATTAATAGGCTTCCAGTTTAGACAGCTTTGTGCATTGTCTAAGATACTCTAGTGGAATTCATTTGCATATTACTGAGGTCGCCCTCAGCAACCTCTTAGGAGTTTGCTTTTAGATGTGCCTCTACATGTCATAACAAGTTGGATGTGTGTCAGAGTAAAACCTTTCTGCTGCTTTAAACCCCCCCAACCGCTTTTCCCCACCCACCACTCCCCACCTCCACAGTCTCTGAATGCCTTCGGCCAACCATCTCCCTCAATACTGTTTCCATTTAGTGTATGAAGGTTTACCTTTAAAGTCATGTTCATTTAATGTTCATTTGGCACGTATACAGACAATAAACCAAAGTTCTTTACTTTATACAGTTGGCACTTTTCCAGCAATACAGTTCAATATATTGACTTTCTGTAATCACTGCTCTATTTAGCAGTTTTCATTAGCTAGGTTTCAGTCCAAATAAAGTGCAAACTTTAACAGAAAATCAGCCAAAGAAAATGCAAATTAATGAGTTTCCATTCACTACTGTGAGATGGCGTAAAGATAAACAGCTGGTTAAACCACTACAGAAGAAGGGGGAACAACAAGATGACGTCACTAAAAGAGCACCAGTAAAACCTCAAAGAAAAACAATGCAGAAAACATGATTGAAATACGACTTTTCTGTTTGTTACTGTCTCCTCATCCTTCCTCGCAGATCTGAGGTTTTCGTCTGTCACACAGTGAAGCGGAAGCTTCAGTGGACATTTAAGTCACATGCTTCATGTACATCATGATGTATTAGCTAGATCTGTTTCCATTGCACTGTGTTGCATTTTGGTTTTATTGATATACCGACATTTCCACCTTAATCAAGGATAAAAAATATGAAGTTTTTGACGGATTTTTGACAAAATGCACGTAAAAACAAGTGGCTGGAAACCAACCTAGTGTTAGAGGTCAGAGTCTTACATTCCCGCCCTGAATTCAGATTGCCTTAACATGCACAAGGGATTCACGGGAAACAATGCATGCATGCAATCCAGTGTTCCCGTTTTAATTTTATCTCATTGATGTCAGCATCCCTGTTTCACTTTCCTAAAGCTGTATATGAGCTACAGTACCTACTTTAACCTGCCTTCATTTTTTTTCCCTGCGGTAATCTCCTTGTAGGCACTTTACTTTGAAGAGCCAATTTCCTCTTTCACTATCACAGGATTTCCTCCAATCACAGTTGCCCTGTCTTTGTTGTGCTGTGCTGTACTCCATGTGTATATGTATGTTATAGCAATCAGTATGAGACAGAAGAGCATGATGCTGCTGGAAGGAGGTCAGCTACCACAAAGGGGCGGGGGGGGGGGATCATATGAGGCTGTCTGGTGACATGGCAACTCATCTAAGGCCCATGCATCACTATACCACCTACAGTGGATTATAATGTACAACTGAAAAGACTAGATTATACAACACAATAGCCACGGATGATCCATCATAGCTGCCTTTTATAAAGAAAAATGCACTATTTATGTAAGTGTGAGGCTGCAGCTTTGACTTTCAAGACCTTTTTTCCTCATGAAAATAATGTTCAATGCTTTGATAGACAAATCTTATAAAAATGTGTTGCTTTTATGTTTGTGGAGCCTCAAGGAAAACTGTCTATAATTCAGTTCTTTTATGAATGAGATCTTAGCAGTTTTTCTGCTATGTCATCATCTTGCTTGTAAGTGGTCACATGATGTTTTCAATACTTAATTATATTTGTTTCTATTTTTAGAATTGGGCCAGTTTTACAAAACATGAAGTAGTTTTTCAGTATAGTTTATGGGTCCTCTATGCCACTTTTTCCCTTTCATTATTAATTCCCAGCGCTGCCACTGACCTCACAATGCTGCTTTCTAGTTTCTCAACTGATGTAGTGTGCCAGCATGGGGCTTCTCTTCCCAGTGACAGAAGCCCGCTCTTTGGCAGCGGTTCACGTGAGGTGACCACCCCCTCCACCCCCACCACCCCGTCCCCCTCCCCTTCCTCCCCCGCCAGGCTCGGCGCTTGCTATCCTGCCTCGTTGAGACAGCTCCACTGAGGCTTGCAAGATCAGCTGCCGTGCAAGCCCAGCTGAGGCTTCCGGGCACTCACGTTGCTAGATTTCATTTGTTGAGTGAGCGTTTGACCTCAGGAATGAGTAGACATCCGCATGCTCATGCACGCAAACGCAGACATACTTTACAAGCACACGGGTGCGCACGGATAAACAGCATATAAACACACAGACATGTTTGAACACACAGCTTTTCCACATATTCTGCTGCACACACACTCACCTGTTCTCTGCCTTTCTCCTCTCTCCGCCTCGCTCTCTCTCTTTTGCCCCATTCGCCGGGCCACTCCTTGGCACCCCTCCATGTCGCTCGTGCCAACCTGCTTCTAAAACATGTAACCTACACTCAGTCCCCCTCGCTCTGCTGCCGCGGGCCCTGACAGGCCGGGCTGTAATGCTTAGTGGCACAGGCTCGCCTATCCTCCGTCCTCCACCATCGCCGCAGCAGTTCTGCAGATTGCTATTTGCTGACATTGGGAATGAGATTAAAGGCAGGGGTTAGGAAAGAGACATTCAGAGATTGAAATGCAGTGATGACAGCTATTTCTCTTGTCATCTCCAAGCAACTGAAGGCCACAGCACTGTCAAGCTGCACGGAGGGCAATCTGAAGCAACAGAGTATATTAACCTAGAGGGGAAAGGGATGAAACAGCAAACAAATCGTGGCCTCTGGCACTTCAGTAGCTGGCAGTTACACGCCAGATGTGTTCGACAGACTTATTTAACCACTCACTGACCTATTGTTTATGTCTTTAATTAAGTGTGAAGAAGTTATCACAACTTTGTACCTATATTTAGCTCACCTTTTTAAGGGTGTCATAATAAATTAATGCTGTTTTAGAGGATGGAAACACTTATTCAGAAATTGAGCTCACTAAAAATGCGAAGAAAAGCAAGTACAGCCACATTTTTGTTAGTTATGTTTAAATCCATTCCTTTTAGCTTGTTGTGTTGTTAATATTGAAGGACACTATATGGAGTTTTTGAATGTGTTTTGTGTTTTTACCACCATATCTATTGGATATTTTAATCCAAGCACAAAACTTTAGTTGAAGTCCCAAAATGGATTTTGTGGTTCTTTTATTAGTTTTGGATACGAGCTATAGTAGCTGGCTTTGCCTTTGGGGTTTGCAAGGGTTGCACCAGTAGAATTGTATTCTTTAGTAACACAGTGTGAAAAGTTTGGTCTCCCACAAAAAAAGTTCCTTGCGATCCTTCTTTACATGCACGATCTTTGATTTCTGACGATGTAAGATCAAATTGAGCTGCAAGTGTGCTCCCTCTCTGCCTTTCATGCTGCTTCAATATCACGGCGTGAAAAAACAAAGAAGGCAAAGACTGAGGGAAATCTGAAGCGTTCTGCCACTCAACATCCCCCATTCCCAAACAACAGCGTCTCACTGCCACTACAAATACATTAGAAATCAATTATTTATGGAAGAGAGTCAGGGCCTCTTTAATCTTTTCCTTTTATCCAATTAAATTGTCTAACCATTCTAAGCCTCTATAGCTCACAGGGAATGTGCTTCTTAAAAAAAACAAGAAAGAAGAAAAGAGTTTCTCTTCAGTCCTTCTTTTGACTTTCGATGTAACAGAGAAGAGACACTTCTGAGAGTTGAAGAATGAAAGGAAAGAAAGTGAGTAAAGTGTAAATGAACTCCCCCCTCCCGCCCCGTCACCATTGCATTGGTTCTACAGGAACTATTTGAAGTTTTGATATTAAGACTGTGGTTCCATTCCCTGCGCAAAGGGACACTGGGGAGTGGTGAGGCCTTTCATGATTCCTTTATGCCCAGCTGAAATAGTTCGAAAGTGTTTGGGATCATCTCCACAGGGGTAAATACGATTTTGCTTCAATTGCTGTCCTGTATTATTCAAGAAGTCAATTGAAGTAGCGTCTCAAAATTGAAAATGCTTACTTCTCATGCAGACGTGTGAAATTATTGATGTGAAGCATTGTAAAACACTCTGCATGACTCTATTATCATACAGTAAAAGTGTTAGAAAAAAAAACAGTTACAGACTCACAGAAAAGCTTTACATTTTTACACTTTGTGGAATCATTTTCATACACCACAATGAATCACATCATAGTAGATATAAGCTTTAGAGCTAAATGTGTTGTGGTATACGTAAGTGCTAAAACAGATAATCAACATCAACACATTTTTGGTAATTGATTGAATGATTCATTATTTCATCCTTGAAGCAAATATGACAAACGTCCTCCGGTTCCACCTTCTCAAATGTGAAATTTGATTATAATAATATAATCAAAAAACGGAGTGACTAATTAGTAATGGAAATAGACCTGAAACAATTAGTCTATTATTCGATTAGTTAACCTACAAAATATTCCATCAACAATTTTGATAATCTATCATTTGTTTAAGTCTTTTTTGGGGCAAAAACGCCTCTCATTCTTTGGTTTTGGCTTCTCCAATGTGAGAATTTTCTTCATGTCCTTTGATAGTAAACTTGAATGTCACGGGGTCTCCTTTTGGTTCTTGTATTGTCTGACAAAACAAGCAATATGAAGACGTCACCATGTGCCCTGGGAAATTGTGTCATTTGATGTCATTTCAGTGAAAATCACAAGTTCCAGTCCTTGTGTATATCATCATTTTACATTCAGTGGCCACTTTATTAGGTACACCTGCACAGTCTCATTCATCATGATGATAAGATGCCTATATGACACTGTTATAGAGGTCTCAGTTCAATTATAGGTTTTAGCATTGAGGTCACAGTGCTGGTGTTGTACTTGACTACATTATTTTCAGAGCTGTTTGTACTATATATATATTTCTAAAATATTCGATGTAAGTGAGAAGGACAAGAAATCAGAAACATCTCTCAATATAATGCAGTACAACACCACCTTTAACTGTGACCTCAGTAATATTGAATAAAATGTACACATTTACGACAGCGTAAACAAAAAACATTACGAGCTTTATGAGAATCTGTGTTGTATTGGATTGTATTAGATTGTACAGGTGTACGTAGTAAAGGTTCCACTAATTGTATATACAATCAAATATTTAATCACAAATATCCGGTTGATTAAACTTTGGCTACTCAGATTCCGCCATTATATACGCTCTGTATATAATCTCTGTCCCCATTGGAGCCCATCATGTCTTCCAAACAAAAAATGAGAAAAAGCTTGTCATGACTGGGGAGAATGCTAGGACCTGGAACAAAACAAAGTTTGTTATTTCCTTTCATTAAATTAATTTAATGTCATAAATTCATTTATCCATTAGTTGTGCAACAGAAATATAATCTGTAAAATATTTTGTCAATTGAAACAAAAGTCATTTTTTTAAGCAAAATGACAAAAAATATTCTGTTTCCTGTTTGACAAATGTGATTTTTTTTTGTTTTGTTTTGTTTTGTTATTTTCTTAAACTAAATATCTTTGGGTTTTGAACTGTTTGTCAGACAAAACAAGCAATATGAATATGTCACCTTGGGATCTATGAAACTGCGATGGCCATTTTTCACCCTTTTGATACATTTTTAGAGACCAAGCAATTGATTTATTATTCAAGAAAATAATGAGCAGATTAATCAATAATAAAAGTAATTGTTCTGTTGTTCTGCAAAAACACTGGCCATTATTCAGTGCCATAACTCAGAAACCGAAGGGGAAATAGTGACAATATTTCCTGCAAACTGACTGGTTGTAGAGGCATACAACCACAAGGCGGTAATTCTAGTTTTGATCATGAATCCTGAAATGTGGTACAACAGATTGAATTTTGTCCACTTATCCAGTATATTAATAATTACTCAAATGTACTATATACAGGACCCTCTGTATCCTAATTGGAGCATATCATCTGCTCCAAAAAAATGCTTGGCATGAAGCGAGAGAAGGCTGTGAGCAAACAAAGGCTTTTATTTCCTTGCAAACAATAGAGATCATAGTGTCATGTCTGGTGTGATATGACATACACTCTATGATCATGTGTCATTTTAATGATCTACTCCCAGTACTTTTAAACTCTTATTCTAATTATTAGTATTCCCTAACATTTTGGGGGAATGTTTAGAAGTAGAAGAGCATACAACAGTTTGAGGGCCATCTGTAAACAGCCTCAGATCTCCTGCTCTTTGTTACAGGATCATGTGTATTCATGTGTGGGCTGCTGATTTGTACATGACGCATTGCATGACATGTCAGTGGGTATGCATACAGTGTACTTGTGTCTGTGTTTGTATATATTCATCTACACGTGTGGTATGTCTGGCTCACAGAGATTTTTTTTTTTAACATTGTCTATGTGCCCGTTTGTGTGTGTGTGTGTGTGTGTGTATATGTGCGTGTGTGCGTGCGCGCGCGTGATTGCGGGTGTGTGTGTGTGTGTGTGTGTGTGTGGCGGCGGGGGGGGACTGTGTACACTGTAAGCACAGTCGCGCACAAATAGCTCCTGAGGGCCCTTACGATCACAGACTGCCAAAAGGAAAAGGATTTCCGAGAGGTTTCCTTCTCGCTATTTAAAGTGGGAGCCCTGTGGGACATGTTTGGCATTCTCATCCACTCACTGAAGATGGCCTGTGATCTGAAGCCACTAACAGGCCCGGCGTGCACTGTCTCTGTCTCTCGCTCACTCTCTCTTCCTTTCTCTTTCCCTCTGGCTCTCTGAAGTGATTACCCTGCTTGTGATTCCACTGACACCCACATGTCCCCTCGAGACGTGCCTTCACTAGTTTGTTTAATCTGCCTCCCTGTACAGTAGGTAACACAGCCATAATTGAGGTGTGGATAGAGCTGTGGGAGCAGATGAAACCGATACCAGGTTTTATGAAAACTTGTCTGCGCTATAAGTTGCCATGGATGACAGCATTCGCTAAAATAAAGTGCAAAATGTCTTCAACAGCAATCTGTCAGTCCTTTGTTTCTTAATGTTTCCCCAGTCAATAAATGATGAATCCTGTAATAAAAAAGTCACAAATATAAGTGTTTGTATAAGGGTTTCGAAATGTTGCTGGAAAAGTTGTAGATCAAGTAATTCTTTAAGCAACTTTTCTCGGTTTCCAGTGAGGTTGCTGATAAGATAATGAGTTATCTGAGATTAGAATACCATTAGCAAGCCTCGCAGTCAAGCAGATATTTCATCTCAACAACATATGACTTCCAAAGTTGTGCTGATACCTGAGACACATTCTGCTTTACAATCTGTTTGAATTTTTGATATGAAAACAGCAAGTGGAACTGTGAAAATGCAGGCATCAGATACAATATCTCCCCCGGTTAGTGTCTCGCCTCTGTGTGTAACACGCTTGAACTGCTCTGTTCAGAACATACAGAGTGTCAATCATCACCCAAATCAGCCTTTAGATGAAGCAAAAATGAAAAAGGAACAAAAATGATCCATAGAACTGAACTTGAATTAATTAAATATACTGTATCATACTTCCTCAGAGAGATTGCATCTGTCCTCAGATGTGTAAAAAATAAAACATTCTCAGATATCTTTTTAAACCCTATTATTGTAAGATACCAGTAATTAAATTGACAGTGTTATTAATTGGGTTGAAGATAACTTGCATTGAGTCGAGGACATCTTAAACTCAATTAAAGATATCTCCAACTCAATTAAAGATATCCAAATGCCATGTCCCGCAATATGCAATCAGGCTCTTTCTGGCGCAATAGTATCAGTTCACTTGTGCCCCTTTTACAAAGACTTAGTTGTACTTCTAAAGTTTTCTTTTTATCATTTAAAGCTTGACTTTTTGAAATAGATGTCACACTCTGGTGATGGCTATAGCTTTTTTAATGTCGCATAATTATAGTATTTAATCCTTCCTTATCCAGCGTTTGAAATAGAAATGAAGATTAGACACTTCAATGAGGCATTTAAAGTGATAGTTCATAATTTTTGGGACAAGGTAGTATGAGTTGATGAATGGGCAACAGTTTAGTCTATGGATCCTGTGGTCAAACACTCCGAGCAAGAAAGCAGCCTGTCAGCCAGAAATTAACACTAATAAATGGAGAAAGGCAATACATTAAACACAACAGAATTTAAGCTTTTTACTCTATTATTTCTGATTATTCTATTGCCCAAATAAATCAATCAACATAAAGCTGATAACAACAACTCTGATAATAATTTAGACATTGGTCCTTTTTAAAGCGAGCAAGTTTAAGTTTCTGAAATATGAAGATTTCCATCTTTTTTCTTTTCTTTATTTAACTGTAAATTGAATACCTTTGGGTTTTTTGTTTGTTGGACAAAACATGCAATTTTAAGATGTCACTTTGGGCTCAGAGAACTTGCGCTGGAAAAGAGTTGCAAAGTGGGGGGAGACTCCTGAGGTATATTTCCATAATCTGAATCCATGTTTCAAACGTATGCTTTTAATGATATCCTCAATTTTCCTTAACACAGAAACACGAGTCTCCTGGATAATTAAACAATCCTGCAGTTTATGCTATGGCCACCATTTTTAATTATTTCAACTCTGTTTTTCAAGAAACGCAGTTGTGAACAAAACACACCACTATAGTTGCTGTACTCATCCAAAATTGACCCAGAATTTGATTGTAAATTCACTGAAGCCGCATATTGTAAAATCAGTTTCTCAACACTGTGATCTTTTACTTTAACCCATACATAGTAGAATTTTAAGCTATACGTCACTTGGCAAGGCCCCTTTCCTTTGACCTGGTTGGGCTTGAGGTGTTGTGTATCACTGTACTCCTAAAAGTGTTGTGGAAGATTTGCTGCACTGTAGGATGCTTCTCATCAGCTCTAGCTGTCTACTATCATTAGAGCATCTGCCAGTGCAGGGAAATGGAGCCACACTTTACAGCTCCTCTTCACATAATTTGATGATTTGTTTGGACACTTGCAGTATTTTCAGTGAGTGGAATGTGACTCTTGGTTTCCTGATAAATGCTACCTGACCTTATATATCTGTGAGTTAATAGTGAATCTGAGCTCAGCCTCCCTTCCTCCTCCTCTCCCCAGGGCGCTGTGCCAGCTGTGGAGAGAATGTGGTGGGTGAAGGTACCGGCTGCACTGCCATGGACCAGGTCTTCCATGTCGACTGCTTCGTCTGCATGACCTGCAGCACCAAGCTGCGTGGCAAGCCCTTCTACGCAGTGGAGAAGAAGGCATACTGCGAGCCTTGCTATATTGTAAGTAACTTCTGTCCTTTCAAATCCACCTGCTTCACCACCATGTTTCAGCTCAGTCTGGTTATTTATGTGTCCATGGAGTGGGCACATTGGTAGCTCTGTGCCTGGAATGTTCATATATTTTCACTTCAGGCAACCACATTTCATTTCATCAAAGCCCGGAGAGGTGCCAGGCTCACCACACACATCTTTTCCTCTTCTGTCTTTGGCTTTGTTTTGTTTTTGGTTGCTCAGTGAGGCTGTGTTTTGGGATTTCTTTTCCTGAGAGTAAAGTTATTTCTTTCAGTTACACAACTTTAAATGACAGGTAGGAGTACGTAGACATGAGAATCCCAATATGATGCTGGAAATATTGTAACTAACGAAGTCTTGTTACTTGTTCAGTGTTATGTGTTTGATATTAAATTTTCATCTCCTTGAATGTGTTAGAAGACTAACAAATACTATTAGCTCATTAATGGTAGGTGCAAGCCATCTAGCTTACAGCTAACTGCTGTGGTGATTATTAATCTTAAATCTGCACTAATCAATATTTTTATATTAATAATGGAACAAATGACTGTGTAATGTGAAAGGGGCTGCTTGTAGTGATGAACACACGGAGCATCAGTACCCAATTCTGTAGTTTCTCTCAGCTTTACATAGCTTTTTAGTGTCTTTTAGCTCATTGTTTTGGTTTTACACCTTAGAGCTTTACTGTTTTTTGTTGTTTTTTTTATTCTCACCACTTTCATCAGCCTCATTTCCAGCAGTAGTGGGCAGATGTTTCCGGTGAAAAACCCACTTCTGATTGCCCAACACTGAATGGCTTACAGACAAAGTTGGCAGTTAGCTGCTTAACATTGTGGAGCATTAAGCAGCTAAACTACCTATCAAAAGTTTCAGAACACCCCCATTTTCCCAGTTTTTCTTGAAATTTAAGCAGTTTAAATCTAGTGAATTAACTTTAATTGTACTAAGGTAATTGGTAAACTGTCCAAAGGAGAGAAAAAAAGTTTAGGTCACCAAAAACTGAAAAATCATGTAAATTTCATAGAAAACTGGCCTTTTTCAGGATTAAGAAACTGGTTAACTCACAGCTTTGCTGCAGTAATGGAAGTAAATAAAGTTTTGAAAGTTAATGCAAACAATTCCTACCGTTCCCCGATTTCTGTTGATGACGTACAAACCCTCTGTCTGTACAAAGGCAGTGTTGGAACAAACTGTGTTACTACACCTTCTGATGCACTATTAGGACAATGCTTTGCTGCAGGAAGTAGTTCTGTATGTTGGTATCAGAATGGTGAGTAAAAGGCAAGTGATGAAGAAAGACAGACTGTTTGGTCAGGAGTTAATCCTTTACCAAGAGAATGACCCAAAACATTAGAAGAGAAGAAGCAGACGATGGCTTCACGTGATGGAAGACCAGCACGGTCTCCAGACTTAAACCCCATGTAGCTGGTTTGGGATGAACTGGATAGAAGGTGACAGCAAAGCAAACTACGAGTGCAACACAGTCGTGGGAACTTCTGCAACAGCGTTAGGACCAAGTTTTTGAAAAATATTTGATTTCCATTGCTGAAAGAACGCCACAAGTGTGTTCAACTGCTGAATTAGTCAAAACGTTCGATTAAATTTAGTTCAACAAGAAGATTCCATGTTTCCTTGTTTTTAAAATCTCCAGTTGTTTATTTGTTCTATGCTTTAATTTCAGAAACACTGAGACATTGAATTGTGTAAAAAACAGCTAGAAAAATTGAGGTGTTCTAAAGTGTTTGACCAGTAGCGTATATGGTCGGATATTGTTCTCAGAAGTTGATGGAGTGAATATTGGACTGAAACTCCAAATGAATGCTAATGTTGCTTCGTGTCTGCTGGATGTGTAAATAGGCAGCTCAATTAATGTTCAACCGATATTTAAGACACTTAAAATGTTCAGTTTTATTGTTACCGGTTGTTGACAGAGATGTCAAACCCAAATGTTAATATCAGCTTTCAAATGAATTGGCACAGCATCAGATTTTTACCTTAGTTTCTTGGCTAATTGCTTCTAACTTTTCTACCTCAGGACTACCTGTTAGACTTTTCAATTGTTCTCCCTGAATGATGATATCAGAGAAGCATTCATTGATTTTCTTTTAACGGAGGATTTTTAGATATCTCTTCCTTGGTGAATTAGATCATGATTATAAGAACAATGTTTTCAACAGCACATCACTCAGAGCTGAATGCACAGCTGATGCATAGCTATCTGGAGTAACAGCTGATGAGCAGTCAGATATGGTTTAAATGCACTTAATTTATTAAATGAGTGTCAAAATCATGTTAGAATGTAACATGGTGATAATTCTCTGAGTGGATCAGATAAAATTGTCTGAGTCTTCCTTTTCATTTTTTGTTTTTATCTCTCCTCTAAAGTCTGTCAAAAGTTGACCAAACGGAAGAAGTTTTTGACATAAAGTTATTTTTTGGATGTGTTTATTCCTTCTCACAAAACTGTGACCGCTTTTCCTTTCGCTATGTTACACAACACACGAAAGTATTCCCTTGCACAATATTGTTTGGAAAGCCGCATCATTGTACAAGACCACAAGGAAATCATTATTCAGAAGTGTTTCCCTCCATTAGAATATGGTTCAGTTGTGTCATCTATCCCTATTATTGTCAGCAATATTCTACTAAGTATGTAAGTCATTCCTGGAAGCTGAGACAGGAAGAAGCTGTGCAATGCAATGAGCCATTACAATGGAAATTCTGGGTGACAGTTTTTAACTGTAACTCTTGTTTTAATTTCCAAATAAATAGATTATTGGATTCAATTTGCACAACTTTTAAAACTTGTGAGGCAGAAGAAATGTTAAAACTAGGACCCATGATGTGAAAATTAGATTTTTCTTTAATATCTTTAGTCCATACCTGCAGCCTGTGTACAGTAAAACACCAGGGTTTTTTTACAGCCCCCCTGAGATAGATAGGAGTCACACTAAAACAAATGTTGTCAGCTAGTTATTTGCCTACGAAACACAAACATTCCACTTTCCAGATTGTAGAAAAGAGAGTTTTAAGGAGAAATAATTGGGCTTCTACAAGTATCAATGCAGCTTGCAGCTTGCTAGTTAATGAGGAGGTTAAAGCTTTGTTTTTGGTAGATGTGGGATAAAACATCTTGATGACCAGAGCAGTTTAAAAGATAACAAGTTTTCCTAAAGAAATTAATTAGAACACACACTGATATGGTTGATTCTTCTGGCACAGCACATATTAATACTTACATACATTTCCTTTACATCAGGAAATGGCTTGATGTGCACTTTACCAGTAAAGTCTCAAAGCTAAGCTACATGATGTTTAAACCAGTGGCAGGCCATCTCTTAAATCATCCCTTTTCAGAGGCACTCACTGTGATTGTAGTTGTCTTGTCTGGAAGTTCTCCAACTCTGATACATGCGCTAAAGAGGAATGGGATAATTTAAGAACTTTATTTATGCATTTCATCAGCATAAATGTTCTTCTGGCACAAGATCAAAAGGATGAGGGAAATCTGAATTTCTTAATGAAAGTAATTTCTTCTTCTTTTATTCCCATCCTCAGGGTCATACGCCTCTGTACGATAAGAAAATGAACGTGAGAGTTGAGTCTCTGAAGAGAAATGTCATATCCCAGAGAGGAAAGGAAAACTTCAAGTTAGCCTCCAAGTCAGTCAGTCTAGGAATCTCTACGAGCAAAACGTTAATGATACACTGTGAATTTGTCTTTCGACTGCAGATTCCCATACTGTTCTCCCTCTCCAACCTGCCACGTTATACAATGGTATGAAAAAATTTGGGCACCCAGTTCAAAATTTCTGTTACTGTGAATAGTTAAGTGAGTAAAATATGAACTGATCACCAAAAGGCACAAAGTTATAGGTGAAACATTGTTTTCAAAATTTTAAGCAAGATTAGTGTATTATTTATGTTTTGTACAATTTCAGAGTGAAAAAAAAGGAGAGGAGCACCATATAAAGGTTTGGGCACCCCAAGAGATGTGAGCTCTCAGATAACTTTTACCAAGGTCTGAGACCTTAATTAGCTTGTTAGGGCTATGGCTTGTTCACAATCATCATTAGGAAAGGCCAAGTGATGCAAATTTCAAAGCTTTATAACTACTCTGACTCCTCAAACCTTGTCCCAACAATCAGCAGCCATGGGCTCCTCTAAGCAGCTTCCTAGCACTCTGAAGTGTAAAATAATTGATGCTCACAAAGCAGGAGAAGGCTATAAGAAGATAGCAAAGCGTTTTCAGGTAGCCGTTTCCTCAGTTCCCAGCGTAATTAAGAAATGGCACTTAACAGGAACGTTGGAGGTCAAGTTTGAGGTCTGGAAGACCAAGACAACTTTCAGAGAGAACTGCTTGTAGGATTGCTAGAAAGGCAAATCAAAACCCCCGTTTGACTGCAAAAGACCTTCAGGAAGATTCTGCAGACTCTGGAGTGGTTGTGCTGTTCTGTTTTGCAGTGACACCTGCACAAATATGACCTTTATGGAAGAGTCATCAAAAGAAAACCTTTCCTGTGTCCTCACCATGATGTTAAGCATTAGAAGTTTGCAAAGGAACATCTAAACAAGCCTGATGCATTTTTGGAAAAAGTCCTGTCCTAGAACTTATTGGCTGCAATGATCAAAACTGTGTTTGGAGAAAAAAGGGTGCAGAATTTCATGAAAGGAACACTTCTCCACATTTTTAGCACAGGGGTTGGATCGATCATGTTTCGGGCTTGTGTTGCAGCCAGTGGCACGGGGAACATTTCACTGGTAGAGGGAAGAATGGATTCAATTGAATACCCGTAAATTCTGGGAGCAAACATCCCACGGTCTATAAAAAAGCTGAAGATGAAAAGAGGATGGCTTATACAACAGGATAATGATCCTAAATACACCACACAATGCACTGCCTCAAGAGGCACAAGCTGAAGGTTTTGCCATTGACCTCACAGTCCCCTGACCTAAACATCATCAAAAATCTGTTGATAGACCTCGAAATAGTGGTGAATGCAAGATGTCCCAAGAATCTCACAGAACTAGAAGGCTTTTGCAGGAAGAATGGGCGAAAATCCCCCAAGAAATAACAAGAAATAGAAGACTCTTACCTGCTACAACAAGTATTTACAAGCTGTGTTCCTTGCCAAAGGGGTTGTTAGTAAGTAATGACCATGTAGGGCGACCAAACTTTTGTTTTGGGCCCTTTTCCTTTTTCGTTATTTTAAAACTATAAAAGATGGTAATGAAAAAAGTAACCTTGCTCAAAATATTAAAAGAAATGTGTCATCTTTAACTTCACGCCTTTTGTAAAGCACGCCATGTTTTAATTGCTTAACTATTCACAGTAACATAAATTTTGACCAGGGATGCCCAAACTTTTTCATGCCACTGTATTTGCAGCATATTAAACGCACTTTAACCCCGTTTTTCATTTTAAAGGGGCACTCCAATGATTTAGTATTGCACTTCCATAAGATTGGGGGACTCACAAGAGATACATTTGAAGAACTGAACTGAATCATATGAGTTTAGTAAGTGAAATATTTTGATGTGTCTTAAAGTCTGTGTAAAGCAGTAATAAATATTTGTTCTTAATTTTTTGCACCACAGAAAAATTCGTTATTAATCACCCAGCCAAGTTTGAGTGATTTAAAAAAAATCATATATAAGGTTTATTAGGTTTCAGAATTGTGAAAAAATAAACAGTATTCTCACAAACACTGGGGGAGTGTCCGTTGAAGGCAATAAACATTACATGAAAATGATGCCAGGCTACACCATGTAAAAATCACATTAGGGGGCTGTGCCTCCTAAAAAATTTTAGTAGAGTTACTGTGGACTAAGTTACCTACTATAATTATAACATAAGCACACAAATCATTTTACACTCATTGGTGAGCATGTACTGCTGACGATGGCACCAGATGTCGGCGAGACGGGAGGATGAAGGCCAGGGAGGGAGATGGTTGGTTCGGCCCCATTCACCAGTAACAGCAGGTTACCTGTGAATCCCAGTTGTCTATGATGAAAGTTTGTAGAACTACCCGATTAAAAATGGTCACTGCAGTGGCGGGTGTTGGTGGTGTTCCTCAACTCTTCATCAACGTGGCTCTTCACAAAATCCATCCACCTCTTCTTCAGCTCATCATTCTTAGTAAATCTAAATAAGGAGACCAAAATTTTCTGCATATTCTAGCATCCAGGGAAGATGCTTTTGTGGGCCAAAGGCATAGCTAGCTAGCAAACTGTAGGCTGTGGTAGATGTAGTAACTCACGACTGAGCGGGAGAACCACACAATTCAGTCGTCAAAATCAAAGCAGCAGAGCCTGAGATATCCTGACTTTTACACCATGTTCTACATTTTCCATAATGCAATTTAATGGTGTGTTTTGTGAGAGCCCCTATGCCTGGTAAATGTCCATGTCTTTCAAACTCAAAGCCCCTAGTTTGTATAACTGCCTTTCTGCTAAATATTTGTAGTCCCAAAGCCTAAATCCAAATAACTTTGATGACATCACTATGACATCATCAGGGTAATTTTCTAGACTTTGGAAAGGTCCCTACAGAGCCAGAGAAGACAAGACATTATTCAACAGTTTCACTAGTACTAGTTTCATAGTACTCGCATAGTACTCTATACGAGTAAACTGAATTTTATTTGTAAAATTGGTGAAGTTACCCTTTAAAATTAGATCGCATGCATTAAATTTGAAACACACAGATTAAAATGTGCATTGGTGATTAACAGATTTTTGACTAATTCAATGTTGTATACGTATGTATATGTACACATACATAGATTAAAAATTGTATTTGCTGATAAAGAATAAGTCAAAACTACATTTATAAAACTACACAATAGATTCATTAGTTTTCTGAAAATGACTCATTTTACTTATAACTTAACTAATTTTATATTTTCATCCCATATGTTATGTAATATGTAATGTGAAATAGATTTTTCTAACAAACTCCGGCAGTTTATCACATTTAATGTAGAATATCTTACAGGTATAAACGGTGCCTGAGGAAAGTTACTGTTTGTACAATATTTGGCAAAAATCTATTAATCGCCTTGCCAGGAACTGTAGGAATACATTTTGCACGCTACGATGATTGCCATCCAATAAAGTTTTTTTTGCCATGTATCACAGCAGGCAATCAGCAGACCCTTTATCTAGGCTGGGACTTTACATATTCTGTGGAACAATACTGGCATTTGTATTGGCAAGATCCATCTCTTCCGTTGAGTGATTTGCCTAATTCAAACTGTTTGTCTAGATATAATTGATTCCTTTTAGTATCCATCCACATCTGTTATCGTCACCTGTCTACTTTCTGATTTTACAACCTGCTATCTCAGTCTGACCAACCTCAGTCATACCACTGGTCCACGAATTGCCGGGCACCAATCAGCCTTTGTCCTCAGCACTTCCCTAGTTTGCCTCTACTTATCGCTGTCTATTTGAATAAAAAGTGATGTTGATAAACTCTACAGCCGCTCAATTAATGTCTTGTTTTGCATGAAGAAATTCATAATCCTGTTAATGTGACAACATCGGGCCACCATACGTATTTTTTTTTTGTTTATTTTGTTTTGTTTTTTTTATCTGATGTGTCTCAGCCTGAGGTGTTCCACAGTTTCCCCTATTCAATGTTTGCACAAGACTAAAAGTATGAGTGTGTATGCAAACACCACCCAGAGAGCCATCCATCATTGTTACTGAGAGACAGCAGTTAGGAGTTTTCGCGCCACTAAGTGTCTTCCAAGAAAGCTCAGTTCAATTCAAAGCATTCCTGACTGTATGTTTTCTGAAAACTAGAACAAATTAATCACAGGGCATCTGGAAACTCACAGGGCTGGATTGGAGAGAAACCCAGCAGGGCCAGACGATATAAAAGATTATCATAATATCTCAGACTCAGTGTGACCATATCAATGATGTAATGATGTTTTGGAATGATTATTAGTGTTGTCATATAATACTTAATCTACCCTAGGGGTGTATAATATGGTCTCAGTGAAAGTAATAATGACCAAACAGAAGAGTTCAGTGCTCATTTCATTTCACTTTTAAAAGAAAAATTTGACTTTTTGGGTAATACACTTGTTCCCTTTCTTGCCGAGAGTTAGATGAGAAGATGGACACCACTCTCATGCCTGTATGGTAAATATGAAGCTATAGCTAGGAGACTATTAGCTTAGCTTAAAGATGGAAAAAAGTGGGAAAAAAATGTTCTAAAGTTCACAAATTAAGACATTATATCTATATTTGTTTAATGTGTACAATAGAATTCCAGGAATTTACTACTCCCAAAGAATTTGTTACAACAATTTCTGAGTGCACTGTGCAGTGATATCGATTTTTTTTTTTTTTTTCATCTAACTCTCGGCAAGTAAGCAAATAAGCCTATTTCCCAAAATGTCAAACTATTCCTTACGATGAAATGTACAGTATGTTTTCTTGTGTTGACACAAAACGTGTCTGGGCCTGGATTTGGTTCAGGTTCATTCATGCTAAAATTTTCTATGCATGTAAACTTAACCAAGATTTTTTCCTCAGTGTTAATTTTGTAAGACGAGTCTGTCACAGTTAAATGCACATTAAGGTGTAAAAAGTTGAAGGTCTGAGGCTTTTTTACATTCTTGAAGGATACATTTTCAGACAAAGCCTGCTGAGAGCCAATATATGAAAATGTAATACATTTAGGAAGAGTGCTCTACTTTAGAGGAAAAGTGCTGTCATTTGACAGGCCAAGAGTACAATCAGTCTGTCAGCTTTTGTGTGAACACACCGGCTACAGACAGTGTCATGTGTTATGATTACATCCAGGTGTCTGTATGTGTTACATTTTCTCTGAGAACAGTTTCTCTGGGGCATTTATGTCTGTGGCTACGGACAGAAAGTTATAATCATGAAGATTTTCATGCAAGACCCCGCTTTTGATACTGTTTATAGTCAGACTGTTTTCAGCGTTACCCATTTAGTGTATTTACATTCTCTGTTTACCTGTCTATATAGTAGTTCCATTGTTAGAGTCCACCAGTCTCATGCTGGATACGTACGAAGGATTCACAAAAACAATGTCTCATGTAATCCAGTATATCTGTTTGTAATTTTGTCTCAGTGACATTAGCCTCATTGTTTAATGTTCACTCTCTTCACACCATATCAGAGCTGTAGTAAATTTCTGATAATGCTAATCCAACATTTCATACCACTGCTGGTCAGATTAAAAGCATTGAACTGCTGAAACACAGTGGATTTTATTGTAGAGCAGGCACAGGAAGTGTGGACTGAAAATGTAAGGATCATAACATCAATATGTCGACTCATGGAAGCTCATTTCTCGCTGTATTTCCTAAACTAAAGGCAACTTCGACCATATTTATATACTTAAATTTAAAAACATTGATTTGAAACATTTTCACAACTTCACATCAAAAAAGTGTAGCAAATAAAGTCATTATGTTCTAGCAGTCATTATACCGTCTAGAGAGTTCAAGCCGAAATCTTCTTAATCAGTGGGATTATAAAATCACCACATCTATTTGAATTTGTAGTTTTAGAAATTAAGAGTAATTTTCCTTCTCCTTTCACTTCAGGACGTCTGCCTCTAACCACCAGAGCATATTATTGAACAGAGCTGAGAGCAACAGGGGCTCTTCATCCATCTGATAGCTCAGCTGGTCTTTGAAGAAGTTCAGCCATGGGATTCAGTGTCACTGAGGTTAATTGCTTACACAGGATACCATGCCTACTGTTCTTAAGTCCATTCTATGTCGTCCATATCTGCCCTGATTCTACAGTAGTTTCTTGCTAATTTTTTCAGCATTCCCTTAGCCCAGTTAAGTTTTTGCTCAGTTAATTTATTTCTTTATTTTAAAAAAGGCTCCTTAGCTGCTCTTTGCTTCAGGTTGTATAGTGGTAAACATCCATTCAGTCTGCTCTACTGACACCAGAGAATGGTAAAAGGGTTGCAGACAATGCTCAATTCCCTGTTAGAGGGAAAATCACATTGCTGCCTTCCTGTTTATACTACCACTTCCCATGAATATAGATAACCAAAGTGCAGTACTGTAATGAGACTGATGTAAGTAACACAAGGTCACACCGGGAGGAGAGCTTCATATTGAAAGAGCAGTAATAAAAAGATAAGGATTTGCCCACATAAAAACCTTAATCTATTTTCTGCCTCTTTTGACAAAATTTCAGAGACCTCCAAGGTCACGGACACCAACTTGCTTGAATGTAATTGCATTCATTATCTGGTGATGTACCATGGCTCTGTTATTTAAAATAAATGGGCTTTGGTCTCATTGGCTAAACTCTCCAAAAGATTTTCCATTCTGCTATTGAAAAGGAAGAACTGCACACAGTAGTCCTGACCTGCCAGTCACCAGGAAATGTTCATGACTGATGAGCTTTTACCCTTTGTGTCTGTTTGGCTGTCTTGGAAAGTAGTGATGACAGCCTCATTGGTCACCCATTCATGTAGCCCTCTTAATATCTTAACTGTTGGGCTGCTTTTTTTTTTTTTTTTTTGGTAATTAATTTTCATACTAATGAAACTCTTAAAATGAATTTCTATCACAAACTAGTACTGCTCTTGAGAGAATGTAACTTTTTTGTGGGAGTCCGCCGGCGTGCATTTTGACTTAAGTCAATTCTGACACAGAATAAAACAAATTATCTGCTTAATAACTGCTGATCCAATGAAACTATCTAGGAAAATTGGATTTATTTAAAAATTTAAATAAAAAGTTGAAATAATTAGCTAAAATAAGTGGATAAAAAGATTAAATAATTAGCTAAAAGAAATGGAGAAATTGTTGGAAGATCCAGCCTCTACCACTCCAAGGGGTAGCAGTAGGAAATTCGAGAAAACCGACCTAAACACAAACAACTGAAAAACATATTGTAACAATATCCAGTTTTTATAGTGTTACTTAACACCCTGTAGGGGATGTTGTTGCTGAACTTGAGTTCATCTGATAGCGATGTAGGCTACTGCCCTAGTTGTGCTTACTGTATTTTACAAGTGACTTCAAACGCACCATAATCATACAATCTAGATAGCAAAGGAAAGTTTCCAAGGGTGGCACAGCACCCAGAGGCGACAAGCTTGGTGGCATCTGTATTGGGGCTCCTGGTGATGGATGTCCTCCACAGCACATCATACCAGACTACTCTCCCATCTAACAATGGGATATCCCCAAGAGCTCCCCTAAAGCTGCTGCTGTCATTGAGAGAGGGAATATACAATACAATATATTCAATCACAGAGGATGATCTCTCCTCTCACATCCAGTCACAGCGATAGAAACAGTACAACACAAAAAAGAAAGTTTATAATGTAGCTTCACTGACAGTAATACGGCTCTAATTAGAAATGACTGCACACCGCCCACACACCTGTCACTCCTCTCTGATGGATATCCAGGTAGTCAGATCCAGAGGCTTGCAGCCAGTGTGATGAGTTCAGGGCCCCCATATGCTTGTCGTTGTGGCACTGTAGCTCGCTGTTGGCGGCTTTGCATGTCTGCAAGCAAGCTGTACAGCTGCTGCTCATGCTGGGAGAACAGCCACACACATGCTGAGTGGCAACGGCAGGTATACACCAACCCTGGTTTTACTTGTCGTCTGAAGCGCGCTCTTGAACACACAGAGGCTCGCTTTCTGCTGACTTTGTCATCAAATATTCATGGCTGTCTGCATTAGCTTGCAGAGTTCTAATTGAGTTCTGTATATTCAGACGTGATTAACTCGGTCTAATTCCTCAAAGGAGTGAGCCAATTAGATAGCACTTGCATGAATAGGATTCCACATCTTAGTATGTCTCCAGACTTGCCAAGACAATTACATGTGTGTATAATAGCGCTGTAGAGTGGGTGTGAGCCCACTATAATCAAGCAGGTCAGTATTTCTTATTACTGACCCGCATAACAGGAAATACAACTGTCCTATCCATTGCAAGGAAGTAAATGAAAAACACGAGTGTTGTTATTAGAATACACTGTTTGGACAAGAGAAGAGAGAGCGATTGCAACACCGGGTGCCCCCCCTCCCCCAGGAGCGAGCAGGAGAAAAATATCCGTGACCCAGTGCTGACCCACCACAATGTCACTCTAACTCATGGCATGAGAGAACTACTGCCGGGGTCTTTGTCAGTTTCTCTCTGTAACCAGAGCAGGAGACATTGCCCAAAGTCCAGAGGGGTCACATTCTGCTGTGGAGCTGAATTTAAGGCAGAGAGGCAGACAGGCAGGCCGGCCACTTTGCCTGAGCTGGAGAGAGAGATCAGGGCCCCCACTGCCACCTTTTATCCTTTGAGGAAAGGCCTGAGCAAGGCATGATCTGTGTGTCGCCCCTGTCCCTTCATGTTGGATTTAGCATGACGTTATCATGCAGCTAAAATAGGAAATCTGTGTGAACAAATACAGCAACACAGCTGAGTGTAATAGAATGAATCTATTTAAATCTCATTTGACATTTGTTAGTTTGTCAAAGCTTGTGTGAAACCTGCACAGGCAGAGGAGCTGCTGGTGAGAAGGATGTCTGGGCTGAGGCTGCTCATAAACTGTCCAGGCAGAGATATAAAATAAAAGTAAAAAACAAATCAGGATAGGAGGCTCTGGCAGGATGCCATCCCTTTCCTGCGCACACTGGTCGTCCATAATCCGGTGTGAATTTACTACACAGACAGACTGAGCTGAGCTGAGCTGAGTTGAGCAGGGTAGACCTACACTCAGAGGAAGCAGGGCCGTTCCAGGTCAGAGACACCGAAACCTCTGCGCAGACGTCCTGACTGACTGGCGTGCGCACAGATGAGTGTCACAAACACTCCGTCTGTGTATTATATAGCTGATATTTTCAAGGTCACTGATCCTGAGCGAACCATTAAGAGAATCACTTTCCACTGCGTGACATGCTCGCTCACACCCACACGTACAAAAAAAAAAAACACACACACCTCAGTCATCTGCATCCAGGCAGCAGAAAAGATACGAGTGGGTGATTTACATAACATGCTTATAAATGACAGGATTTGGTATAGGAGTCAAGTCATGTTAATATATCTTCATATGCTCACAATGTGGCCCTGATGCGAAGAAACTGCACAGACAGATGGACTGAGTGAGGATACCAGGGAGCGCCGGTCAGTGGAAAGCAATCACTGATATAAAATTCAATTTAAGTTGAATGTCAAGGGCCGGGGATGGGATCATGTCGGGGGTCTCGGGTGAGAGTTGGACCGCATGGAAGGGAAATGGCAGGTGGCTTTTCACTTGTTAACCTTCGCAGGAATGAGGTGGGGGAGATGATCATGATCCCTGAACTCAACCAGCTCAGAGGAAACTCAGTTGTCCCTCCGTGGCCTGAGCAGACCACAGATCAGGGAAGGGTGGTGCTCCCACAATCCCTCCACAAATGTGTGAAGATTTAAATGAGCTCCCAACCTCCCTCAACCCAAGAAGATTTCTGGCATTTTCCACTAGCCGAGAGCTCCATGATATGGTTTAAGAACGTGGAAAACGTTTTTTTTGTTTTGTATTTTTTGTTTTTTTTCCCTATCTGTTGCTTTCAGAAAAGACATTTACAACTGACTCACAGCAGCTCCCAAACCTCTTAATTACTGTCCATTCAATTCATTTTCTGCATCACTGTTACAATAATCCTTTCTTTGGAATCCACATTTATGATTCACGCAGCAGCATCAGGGTCTGTAAACACTGACATGGGACAATTTTTCAAAATCTGCTTTTTAAATATGCATGAACAGAAGCCGTTGCCAAGTCAGCTGTGAGCGAGGTAACTCTGCTTCTTCTAGCAAACGTACTGCAAATAACAGGATAAAACCGAAGACTGTTGAGAGCTTTTTAGATTCAGTGTTGACCTTTGCATTCACAGTCCGGTGTGGAATGATTCAACCATAGTATGTGGAGTTGGTATATTGAATGGGAGGATTCTGTAAAGTGCGTTCAGAAAGTATTCTGATAAATTCATTTTTTTCCCTCATCAATCTACTCATTACCCCATAAAGACCAAGTTAAAATAGAATTTTAGAATTTTTTGCAAATTTAGTAAAAAAGGAAAAACTGAAATGTCACACTGACATAGTTATTCAGACCCTTTGCTATGACACTTGAAATTTAGCTCATGTGCTTCCCATTTCTCTTAATCAACTTTGAGATGTTTCTACACTTTGACTAGAGTCCACCTGTGGTAAATTCAGTTGGACTGATTGATTGGACATGATTTGAAAAGACATACACCTGTCTTTATAAGGTTACACAGCTGACAGTGCATTTCAGAGCAAAAACCAAGCCATGAGGTTGAACGAACTGCCTGCAGCGCTCAGCAAAAAAGATTGTGTCAAGGCACAGATCTGGGGAAGGCTACAAAAAATTCTTCTGCATTGAAGGTTCCTCAGAGCAAAGTGGCATCCAAAATTCCTTCCTAGAGCCGCCTGGCAACAATCAGGGGAGAAGGGCCTCTGTAAGAGAGGTGACCAAGAACCCGATGGTCACTCTGGCTGAGCTCCAGAGATCCTGTGTGAAGATGGGAAAAAACTTCCAGAAGGACAACCAATCCTAAGTGTCATGTCTGAAAGAAACCAGATGCCAAACAGTTCAGTCAGTCTGAGAGTCCTTTAGTTGCCTTTTTGCAACTTTCACTAAGGAAAGGCTTCTGTCTGGCCACTCTGCAATAAAGCCCAGATTGGTGGAGTGCTGCAGAGATGGTTTTAGCATAAGGCTGCAATAACAAAATGTGAAAATAGTGAAGGGGTCTGAATACTTCCTGAATGCACTGTAAATAAATAGATGGAGATTGGAAATAAGTAAAGCATCCTCAGTGTGTTTAAGGCATCTTAATGAAAGTTAAGTGGCACGATAGATCTTAAATAGTCCTCCAGATGGTTAGCCAGCATCAACTGTCACAGGAGTTTCACAATAAAATATGGAATGTGTAGTACTTTTAGAGGATGGAAAAAACAATTTAAACACCTTTTAAAAAGCGCAACACAAAAAACAATACCTAATTAAATACTACCTTATTAACGTTCATGATCTTTTTTTGTTACTGAGGCTGTCAGAGAAGTAATTATTATGTTATGTTTAAAGGAATATTTTGACAATTTGGAAAATTTGCTTATTCGCTTTCTTGCTGAGCGTTAAAAATGAGAAGATTGATACCAGTCTCACATCTGTCCGGTAGATATGAAGCTGCAGCCAGCACTACAAGGCTTAAAAAGTAATTGATGGGGTATTCAGGCTTAATAAACAGAGACCTATCTTTCCTATCAGCACAGCATGTCTGTAAGAGTACTACTTATTTGTGTTAGTATGTTAACTCTGTTGTTTTCATTTCAAGATTTGTGAAAAATTATGCAAAAGTTTTGATGCAGACTATGAGAGGGAAAAATTGAGCTTTCATTGGGGGACAAATATTTTTGTTGGAGGGCTGGATATGGCCCACAGCCCGCTATTTGCCTATCACTGCTCTGTGGGCCTGAAAACACAGAAACATGTGGAAAGCCGCATGGGCTTTTTTGGCATGTGCTCCCAAAAAGCAAGTTTCATAGGACTGAATGGGGTGCAGTATCCACTTCTCCTCAATACATCCACGGTGCAGACATGACAGTGCTATCAATGTTGTCGCCTAAGGCTTGGCAAGAAAACCAAATAAATGTATTTCTCAAAATGAGAAAACTATTCCTTTTAAGTCGTAGTGGTGTTGGATTAGACTGCATGTTATTGTGACATGAATTTTATTGACCGATACAGTTTGTAACTTTCTCTCTTTCTATATAATATAACTTCACTATGAGTCATAGTTCCTTCATCTCTCTAATTTCCCACTTCTTTTTGCCTCTGTTATTTTATGTACTTCCTGATGAAAATAAGCAAACTGAGTGCATAATTATGTATTTGTAGTTCAAATGATTTTTCTTTGTCCTGCCTGATATTATTTAAGATTATTATTGAGCCATTTTAAGCAAGAAAAGGGAGAAAGGCTGCTTGTCAAGGTTCATTAAGTCAACAGGCACCTTCCCTCAGGAAGTAGGGGGGTCAGTGATTTGACTCATAGTTCACAACCAATTCAGTATCTTTTATTCACTGCGGAGGAAACCAAACAGTGCAGCAGCACTCAGACCTGCCGTACGAACAAGCTCTTGTTAGACAACACTGAGCTACCTTCAGTAGGGTGTAGTTTATTCACACAGCATGGCCTGTCGCCAACCAGCACATTCTGTGAGGGTCTGGGCACAGACATACACACACGCACACGCACACACACTGAATCAGATTATCTGTAAATTTGGCCCACTCCTATTTCAACATGCCAGGTCATAAATGGCGTGCATTCTCACAGAACTCCAGCCTGCCTCCTGTCAGCCCAACTTGGCCATGTGAAAAAAAAAACCCAGATAGGTATAAAATTTGTGTTGATACGCTTGGAGGAGATGGCGAACAGCTTAAACATAGCAATATGCCATGGCTGATTTCCAGCTGTTTACTGTTTCATTTGCAAACATGGAAAATACCTGTTTTTTTCCAGCATTTTTTTTTTTTTTTTTTTTACCTGTAACTGTGTTTTGCATTAAAAATTACACCATGTAAACTCAATCATTTGTAAGATTTTGATTGGGGATGAAAAAGAGCATTTTTATTTCATACCTTGACCCCTTAGCTTGTGTCTATTTTGATAATTGATTCATTTTTTAAATCAGTTTTCAAACAAAAATCCCAAACATTTGATGGTTCCAGCTTCTACGTTTGAGGATTTCATGCTTTTTCTTCATATTACATTATAGTAAACTGAATATATGGAAGTTTTGGATAGTTAGTTGGACAAAAAAAAAAAAGTAATCTGAAGACGGTACTATGGGCTCTTGGAAATTATGATGGGCATTATACAATATTTTCTGATGTTTTATAGACCAAACAACTCATCAATTAGTAGTGAAAATCATCTGCAGATGAATTGGTAGAATAATCGTTAGTTGCAGCCCTGATTTTGATCGTGTCATTTAGTCTGATATTGGGTTTATGTTTTTAAAAAAAAAAAACATGTTCATTAAGACCTTATTTTGTAGAATATTTTTTACTTGTTCTAAATTATTTGTACCTGTATAAAATAAGTATAAAGGCAATGTCATTTGATCCAATCAAGTTACAAAATACAAGCTGATTTACTGTGAAAATTAGTCCAATTATCTCACTCAATTAGCATTTTTTAAATAAAGATGAAATTCTAAGACTCCAGATCAGACTCAATGACTTTGAAATGGATTTTTGTGTTGTTTCACCATCTGTGTTTCCGTCTCAGTCTGTCAGGCCTGTGTCTCATGTTCAGAGCAGAGCACATGGGACCTCTTACTTCCCTCTTACATGCTTTGTTTGCCATCACACTCCTCATTCTACCAGACAGCAGTGTATAACGTTGTTTAGGAGCCTGTTGATAAATAGTGGGAAGCTTGGCCGGAGTGTGTGGGCATCAGTCTGTTTGGTGTGAAACCATGGGAGCAGTTTGAGGCGAAGGGAAACGGCGTACAATGAGAAAAAGGGGCCACAATTGACTTCACCGCACTCCACTCACCCCTCAGTTCAGCAAGAAGCTGTATGACCTAAATTCACTTTACCTCATCTGCCTAGACATTTGTTTAGCCTTCTGGGCAAACACTTAGAGAAATGTATGAGGGAGAGGGGGGGAAAAAAGAATACATATGCTTGAATACATCACATTTAGTCAGGGGGAAAGCAAAACCCGGACATCTGCAGACATATACAGCCCTCTAGTGGCAAACTGCAAAGGACCTGGATGTCTGACAGAGAGGGCTTGAAGTGATTTATGCAGAATTTCCTAAACCATCTGTGAAGGTTTTACCCAACCGCAGACCAAAACTCTGTACATTTTCTCTTTTGACATCAGACCCAGGTTTGTGTAACAGGGCTAATAAATGTTACCTAATACCAAATAAAAGGAGTCACGAGTGAATAAAAAAACAACAGAGGCAGAGCAGAATGAATGAATTGAGGTCATAGAATCCTACCATCAGGGAGAAAGAGAGAAATTTTGTCTTTTGAGTACTGTACTCATTACAATGGCCCGGAGGAACTGTGTGCTGTGAAATCATATGCTCTAGTTAAGCTAAACAAGGGCAAGGTATTCCCACATGAAGGGCAGATGAGAATAAGTAAGTGGAAATGCAGACAGATGAGTAAGAGTTGAGGATGGTTTGGTGCTGTTTGGCCCTGGTATCTTACTCAGATTCTCAGGTTGCGAATATGTTCTCTCTCTCCCTCTCTACCTCTACCTCACTCTGCCTCTGTGTGCGTGCGTGAGGTAAACCTCAAGGGCTCAGTGCAGCGAGCTCATTAAAGGCTTTATTCCACTTCCAGGATTGAGCAGGATCGCAATATGGACATTGTTTATACACAAATGTTGCCCTGGGAATAATGTTTATTTCTATTACCGTCTTAGAGGAAAAAAAAAAAAAGAAAGAAGAATCCAGAGCTTGTCTGCACACATTGCTTTTCATGAAATAATGCCTCTCCAGGAGTGCTTTGAAGAAACGGGCATTTTTCAAACCACTCCTTTCCAGCCTCTAGTCATACATCAGCTGCTCTCATCTTCAGTTGTACATGATGGTGTTGTGAGGAGGCTTGAGAAGGAGTAGTCACAGAATCACATTACGCAGAGTCATGTCAGAAACCATTTTACATTGTGGTTTCAATGAACCTCATCCTCTAAAGCTGCTCCGCTCATTAGCATATAGACCACAAATGTCACTGCGTGTGCTCCGCAGCCGGACAGTGGATGGCTGGGAGTTTACCTCGGCCGAGCGGTCACAGAAGTGTCATTTTAAACGGCAGGGCCCGGCAGCGCATCTGGGAGGCAGCCGATGATGCAGCGCAGTGTTGCTACACACCCCAAGCTGTGTTTGGAAACACTGAGGCAGCTTGCTACTACAGTGGGAGCCAATGGGAACAGCTGAACCGTGCACTCTTTAGCCCAGCCAAGCGCAGAAAGAAGGGGAGAACAGAGACATACAGAGATCCAGGAAATGCCTGAGCGAGAAGCAGAGACAGTGGAGCCCATCAGCTCACACAGCCACATTAGGCCACACATTGATCACCCTCACATGATATATCCATCCCCCCATAATTGCATTGCTGTTTAGAGAGGCAGTCATTATTTATAAAATATCGAAATAACAAATGGCGTCTCCCGGCAGATATTAAGAAGAGAGATGCCACAGATAAGTCAGAGGTAGGCGGCCGCAACGTCCCCCCGTGGGCCACTTGCCCAGTCGCCTGGCTGTAGAAAACCCGCAGTCATCACAAAGTGGAAATATTTACAGCTCACACTCTTGCATATGGGAGGATGGAGTGTGGGTGAGGGCGGCTGATAAATGACTGTGTTTGTGTTTCGAGGGGAGTGCTAATCAGATTCTTTCAGCTTCAGAGGCATTTGAGGACAGCCGAGCTAAAGGTCCTGAGTGCGGATTTATTTGTTGCACAAGCTCGAGTGGGAACAGAGCCATGTGAAGTGTAACACCGGAAACAGGAAGTTTAGAATCACAAGGAAATGCAGGAAGGTTTTCAATAGTTTACAATGTGTTAGTAAATGAGTGCTGATTGTACACAAGATTGTAAAGGGCAACTGGAAATGACTCATCAGAATCACTACATTCATCATCAAGTTTGTTGGGTAATCATGTGGGTGTCTGTGGGTTTGTGTGTTTGTGTCTACAGAACACCCTTGAGACCTGCACCATCTGCAGTAAGCCCATCATGGAGCGCATCCTGCGGGCTACGGGGAAAGCCTACCATCCTCACTGCTTCACTTGTGTGGTGTGCCACCGCAGCCTGGATGGCATCCCTTTCACTGTGGACGCTTCCAACCACATCCACTGCATTGAGGACTTTCACAAGTATGTAATTAAGGTTTTCATCAGATTTGAAAAAATAACCATGTATAAGGTGAAAGGAGTCACTTGTATTGATGAACTCAACAAGAATTATCACCAACTCTGTAGTTTTACGACAGGCTCCCATCAAACCTTCGTTCTAGCCACAGCAGGCATTGTTTTCAGCAAAAGAAAAAAAATCTGATATACCAACTATATGCTACCTTCCCAGCACCAAACAGACAGACCAAGTTAGTTACTAGATGGCGAACATAGGGTTACATATTTCCCTAAGGAGTTGTTGGAGACCAACACAAAGGTAAAAGGAGAGTGAATATTGGATCTACATTTGTCAGGAAAGTTCTTTCTTCCTGTTTCAAAGCCTTCAAATAATTAAAATTAAAAATTGTCTTGTGTACTGCATATATCGTAGCTTGTTAACTAGCAGGCTTCTTGAAATTTCATCCAGTCCAAGAAATGCCCGGATTTGTTTCTTCAGTTACGACATTGTGCAAAGCCTACAACCCCACATTGAGCTCAGGACATCTGAGGGGCTGCATTCAGTCACTGTGTCCAGCTAATGGGCTAATGCACTTACAACCACACTTTTGTGTTAGCATGCTAAATAAACAAGACAGATTTTAATAAAAAGCAGGCAAGGGCCCGTAATAGATGCTAGGGGTTAGCAGTTTTCCTCTGGTTCCAGTGTTTTTGCCAATCTAAGCTAAGCACATCTTCTCTACAACTTCCAATGAGGCAAGAAACTAGCATATTTCCAAAATTCCAATGGAGGAAATGATTAAGTATGAGAAAAGCTGATAGTGACAAAATCATTAAAAAATTATCACTGGACTCTACTCCTACTTGACTATCACAGTTCCCCTCAGCTCTATGGAGCATTTCATTGTCTTTCAGCTCATTGTTTTGGTTTTTCAACATAATTGTTCTCACTTTCTGTTTTTAGTGAAAAGGCTCTGATAAATCCACTCTACTCTCCCTGACAGACAAAGTAACAACTAGCTGGTGAGCATAGCAGAGTAGAAGGGCCAGAATTCATTTCAAAACAGAGCTAAAATGAGAATTAAAATTACATTCACATTCACCAGCTCTGGCCAGAAACATAACAAATGAATGTTTCTACTGTTCTACTGACGACTTTATAGGGCGATAATATGTTGGTTTTACAGCTTGTTCTGCTGCCACCAAGTGGCCAAAAAAGTCAGCTATGGTGCTTTAAAATCCTTAACTGGCTTAACAAATTCAGCTATATTTAAGCCTCATCAATACAGGATCTTAGTGTGTCCTTTTCGGGAAATACTTCAATAAATTTCCCAAGTCCAATGACCTTATGAGCTGCAGCTGTAGAAATGAAATGGATAGTAAATTCCTGTCATTGTGTCACGCACTGATTGCATAACCGCCACCTTACCAGAAATGTTCTTTTAATCAGTGACCAGAAGGGAAGCAGAAGTAAACAGCTGGTTCTTGGTGTGAGTGCACAACTCATGCTTGCGGAGTAACTGCACTGGGCTGTTGTTTAATTCCAAATGACAAGTGTGACCTCAGCAGTGCAGCCCTTTGTGTCGAGGAATAGTCATGCCCAAACCTGAGCCTTTTTTTTTTCTTTCTTTTTTTTCTTTTTTTTTCTGGCTAATACTGTATGGCTGTGGTTCCCCAAAGCCACACAACCCCTTCACTTCCTCATTCTCAGGCACTGAATAAGCATGTGGAATAGAAGAAATCTCCACCCAGCCTTTGGTCACCTGACAGGACCTGAAATCTCAGCATGCTTTTCATACCCTCATTGATCCTATGGTTAGATAGACCTCTTCCTGCTGAAGGGATTTCCAGAGTTACTGGTTTTTAAGAATTAATCTGTAAATATTCTTGTGAGAGTCAGTTATGATATTTGTAAAAGTCCTAGTATATTTGTTCCTAGCTGCTCCTCAAATATTCTATTTACATGAAATATTTCAGAGAAGAGCAAATGTAGCTTTTAGTGCTTCTTCGATGTTAGAGCTTTTAAATAATTAAAACAGGGAAAATGCACAAGTTCTGCCTTTTCCTTTAAAGTAATTGTTTCATAATGTGTTATTACAATTGTTCTTTATAATATATCCCATTTTCTCTCTAGTTTGATGAACTGTAACAACTAGTTGATAGATCAGTAGGTCCAGTGGTTCCCAAACTTGGGGTTGGGACACCCGCAAGGGGTTGCAAGATAAATCTGAGGGGTCATGAGGTTTTTGACAGGAGAGGAAAGCAGAAAAAACCCATTTCGGCAAATTAATTTTTTTATTTTTTTTGTGTTTGTTTTTCTTGTGAATTACTGGATAATCTTTTTAATCTTTTAGACCTCTAAAAATGATTAAAACAAAACAAGGGGACACTTTTTGGTTGAACATAGACATACAGTATTTAATGCAAAATTGAAACATTTGCTGCTTTTCTCTGTTTGTAAATTAAATAAATTTGTGCTTTTCACTGTTGGTCAGACAAGTCAAGCAATTTGAACACATACCTACATTCCACACACCTAAGGCTCTGATGGGAATGCTTCACCATTTTCAGACATTTTAGCGACCAAACAATTAATTGTTTAATCTAGAACGTAACAGGCGTATTAAACTAAAATAATAATGACGGTTATACAGTCTCCAGAAGCCTCACTATGCAATATAGTGAAAGAGAAGAGTTCACTAAACTTCTCACAAATGACGTTTGTTTCAAATTGGTCACATTGAAGGTCACATTATGTCACAATATTTGTCATTTTTCTGAGCTAATCTCTGTTGCTCTTGGTTCTTTCTCACAGGAAGTTTGCTCCACGCTGCTGTGTGTGCTCTGAGCCTATAATGCCGGCACCAGGCCAGGAGGAGACTGTCCGTATTGTGGCCCTGGACCGTGACTTCCATGTGCAGTGCTACCGCTGTGAGGTATGCGGTCTATGTGTTTATCTCTCCTGGTATGTGAGCTCCCTATAATTAGCAATGGTTACGGTTATGTCCCATGTTGCACAGCTGCAGGTGACAGTCATTATGGTATTAAGGTGTAAAGCATTATCTACATACCTGTCCCACAAGTCACCTTTTCAGCGAGACGAGAGAATCATTCCTCTCTTACCTGCCTCAAAATAGCTTCCCATCGCTCCTCTGCAAAGTTCATGGACTTAAATAGTAACCAATCAGTCAGCTGCCGCTCGCCGTCTGATAAGCTGCGCTGAGACATTACGTGCTCAGCTAAAAGAGAAGTAACGTGTCACATTGTCAAAGAACCGTGCCAGTGTGAGAACACAGAGCGTTTGGCAGACATAAAGGTCAAATGAAAGCAAAGCAGATTAGTTCAGCTGAAGGGGCTCAACAAGAGAAGAATTTTGTCACCAGGGAGACATGAGTAGGTGGAGTTGTAATTCTGTGTGTGTGTGTGTGTGTGTGTGTGTGTGTGTGTGTGTGTGTGTGTGTGTGTGTGTGTGTGTGTGTGTGTGTGAGAGAGTGTGTGAGTGTGAGAGAGAGAGAGAGAGATGTTGAAAGTGTTACCCAGTATCACAGACAATGAGAAAATAATGCAAAAGCAATGTGTGCCTGTGTATTTGTGTGTGTGAAATAAAAGACAGAGTTTAGAGCGCACTAAGCACGAAAACAACAAGAAACCAAAAAAATAACAAAAGTTTTACAGCAGCTGAAAAACATGTAAAGTTTTTCACAGGTGCTAGGTCAAAAATCAAACTGAGGCCAGGGGTCAGACAAAAGAGCGGCGGTTAATAGAGCGATGGTTCGATGGAACTGAGACCTTCATCAGGCACTGTCAAGTAACCACCACAACCCCTGATGATGGCGCTAGATGAAAAGTTAAGGGATCACCAAAATGACGATTACAATTCATCCTGAAGGGGAACATGAGTGACGTTACCCAGTGTCATGGCAAACCATCCAACAGTTGTTGTGACATTTAACTCAGAACCACAAATGTCAACCTCATGGTGGCGCTAGAGCAAAAGTCCGGGAATCAGCACGATTAGGATGCATCCTCTGAGGGCTTGTACAAAATTCCATGACAATCCATCTAACTAATATTTTAGATAATTCACCGATACTGCCATCCATATAGCCACACTGCTAGCATGGCTAAGAAATTTCATAAGAAAAGGTTGTAACTGCTTACTAGCAATAGGCCAAACTTTGTAGTAATATCTTTGACAAGAAAATTAACCATTTTTTATTTTAAAATCTGTAAAAGGGGGAGTAGAATTTTATAATGACACTTACAAAATTGTATTTTCCAGCTATAAACACTTCCAAAGAAAAAAAACCGTTTATGATCAAAATTTAAGTCTAAGAAATGGGTTTTGTCTGACTGTTACCCAGTAATAACCCGTTGTTGCCCCTCCAGACTCACCAGCTCATAGAAAACCAGAATTCTGCCTTTGCTGCGGAGAACCTCCTGTGACTTGACACAGGCTGATAGTTTCTAAACAGCAGTAAATGCCTCGTTTAGGGCGGGAGCACAGCGAGTGTATGAAAGTGTGTGTGCTCGGTGAGTATGGCTAATGGTTCTGTTTGTGTTTGTGGACTAACAGAGTATCTGTGTCCTGCAGGACTGTGGCTCTCTGCTCTCAGAGGGGGATAACCAGGGCTGCTACCCTCTGGACGGACACGTCCTCTGCAAAAACTGTAACACCAGCCGCATCCAGGCCCTCACCGCCAAGGCCACCACTGACCTCTGAACAACCCGCCGCCCGGTCACTTCCACTGTGATAATCCAACGCTCGCTCTCTCTCTCTCTTTTTCTGTCTCTCCCTCTTTCATTCTCTCTCTCTCTCGCAAACATACCCATCCACAGACGCTTGCATTCCTCAGCATACACGTATATATCCCTCTATATATATATTCACCTACAGTAACATGTTCACCTGCATACATTATTAATTGACTCGGTACAATCACAGCAGAAGAGACTTTGTTTTTTTTAACTGTGTTGCTGGTAAAGGAATAGTTTGATATTTTGGGAAACATGTTTATACACTTTCTTGCTCTGAATTAGATGAGAAGATTGATGCCACTTTCGACTCTGTACGCTTAATATGAGGCTACAGTCACCAGGTGGACATTGTAGCTTCGCATAAGAACTATAAACAGCTAGCCTGACTCTGTCCCAAGTTTTAAAAAATCCACCTGACCGTATCCTTAAAGCTCACTACTGTTTTATCTCTTTTGTGGTTTTTCAGGGGGGGTAAGAGCTGTTTTTGGTCAAGAAATGGTCCACCACATGACCCCAGGTTAAGCCGCAGTTTGTCCTGTTTTCGACTTCTGTTTTCAAAAAAACAATACAACACGTTATTTGGTGAGCTTTGGAGGTGCTCGTTGGCGGATTTTGTTACTTGCCGACAGAGCCAGTCTTTATGTTCAGGTACTGTACAGATATAAAGGTGGCATCAATCTTCTCATCCAACTCTCAACAAGAAAGCAAAGAAGCATATTTCACCAAATGTTAAACTACTGCTTAAAATCACTCCAATTCCATCACATAACAGTTACATTATACATCATCACTCAGTGTTATTATCTCCTATCATAATCATCTTCACCCTGTATCTTTCAGCCACAGTGCACATCCAAGCGTGTATGCATGCAGGCCCAAATTTTCCTCGCTGACTGGTTCTCGTGATGTAAAATGTAGTCAGACTCCACCAGAACATGCAAAATGTTTGACACATCTGCCCTGCAGGTGAAGACATCATGGATGGATGTCTGTATGACTGTAGATTTAGCAGTATTTAGGAATGCCATGAGCATACAGTAGATTGTTAAGAACATGCAGATTATTCTTTAATCTTTACTGCAGTGCAAGTCCACTGACACTCCGCAAAGAGGGATAAAATAACACACTGAAGCTTAATATTACAAAACACCAAAGAATGGAATTTAAACCGCTATATTTCCTCTGTACTTGTTTTATATGCAGCTATGTTAAGTATTTACCTTCAGTGTGTTGATTGGGACCAGAGGAATCACAAACAGTCATTTTCAGTGTCAGGAACAAAATTTGCAGTAGGAAGCTGTTGAATGCAATTTCCTGTTTTAACACAATATTTTCTTTAGACTTTCCTATAGAATTTGCTTTGATTTATACAGTAGATTATTTTCTGTTTGCCTGAACAGTACAATCATGACATTCCATTCATATAAATACGGCCTTATATTTGAGTTTAATGCTAAAGTTTTTGAGCAGATAGATCTCCTCATTTACCATGCCAGGGATTAGATCGGTGATTGTACTGTAAGCAGTCTGGCAGGGACAATGGATAGGACATGGCTATGCAATTTTTAATGTTAATTGCATTGACACTTTATAAGAAATTTTATGAATAAGGAAATATTTTACCTGTACAGATTAAAGCATAAGTGTCCTTATAGTAATCCTTAAATCAAACCTATGCTGTTGGTACTCTGTGACTTTGTGTGTCACTGTGCTGTATGTCAGTATTGATTGATTGTTCCATTGACACTCGTCTTTTATATTTAGTGTCTATTTAGAGTTGATGAAGGGACGAAGAAGGGACCTTAAGAGTTTCCCAAATATGACTAATTGTATTATTTGTTTCATTAAGGGTGATTGACCAGTAGTTTGACTGCTCAATTTGATAGTTACTTCAATATAATTACTTCAGCACTACAAGTAGTGCGACACTTGATGTACTCTGTGGAGTTTTTGGCCACTTGTAGCGCTATGCAGCAATGTTGTTATGAGCTGGTCCCCTTTTTGTGTGAATCCTGCCTTCCCTGGTGCCCCTCTATACCAGAGTAAGAAAGTGATGGTTAGTAGGTAGCAAAACGACTACAAAGGGACATAAAACAACATCAAAATGAACCGAAACAAGTACGGAGAGAAACAAAACTACTACGAAGACACAAAACCACCACAAAGAGATGCAAAATGACTATAGAGGTTTTGTGCCTCTTTCAATCTAGGGGGTCTTGCTCCTATGTAGTAGGGGGGGGGCCTTTAAAGTGTCAAGCATTCAGCAGCCCATGGCTGTATGGATGCACGGATGATGTGATACACATTTTTTGCTGCTGGTTTCACGCTATTCCACTGATTGACTGACTAATGGTGCCAGTGACGTGCAAAGAAGTGTAGCGATGCACCTGCGAAAGCCATTAAGGAAAAAGGACTACACACTAGTAAAAAGTGGTGTGAACACTGCATGATTTAAAATATTTAAACAAATTTGCAAATAAAAAATGTTTTAGGAGAATGGAAATGAATTCAACATGTTTATTAGGCCTCAAGGATACACACAATGCCTTTTGGTGAGAAATAGTGAATGTGAATGTTTGCAAGAAAACTCCACAGGGTACCTTTAAACAACTAAGACAATGTAATTCATAAGTACTGGCTGCCAGTTTATTAGTTGGATTGGTTTACAGTCAACTGCATAATGCAAGACAGAGTATCTCCCAGCCCAGATTACAGATGTCTTGAGTTTGTGGATTTATGCATTATGAACATTATAATTATAATTTTTAGAGAATTCTCTTTACTTATCCTTGCTGTTTTCCTCACGCATTAAGTAGTTGTGTTTATTGTCATTTGGATATCAAAAAAGCGATTATACAAACAAAAAAAAATCTCTATATACTGTACCTGTTGTACTTAGTATCTGGTGACGGCAGACTCGTTGGATCAGTTTGACTGTGGCCATGTTTTAACCAGGGTAACACACTGTAAATAACTGTGCTAATAAGCCCGTTAATAAATGAACAGTGACAAATAATTTCACATTAATCAGACCTTTGCTATGAGTCATCCCACATAGAAATAGAGAAAACTGTTGACCATTTAAAGTCTAATGGAGTATTTAATGTTCCCTAAAAACACCGTGGAAATTCTGCACATCAGCCTGTGTTTGAGCTGAAGTTGAGATGGCAGCACAGTGGCTGGACACTTTTTATGCGGTTAGTGGACATACTGTACGTACAGACAGAACCAGCCTTACGTGCCTCGAGCAGGAAGCAAGTGAAGGCTGGTCCTCTAGAAGGTTAGGCAACCTAAACTCCATATCCCGAGGAATTTTTTTCATCAATATTTGAAGCCGCATATTTAGCCAGACAGTTCATCTGGTCACATACAAAAACAAAGGACAACAAAACTTTTACAGCTTTAGAAAATCATATCAGACGAGTGCAATGCTTGATAAAGAAACTGTAATGTGTCTTTAAGACAAACAAAACTCCAGCTAGATATTCACAGCCATCTCGAGCATCCTTTATAGTTTTATTAGCCCTTAAAGTCTGCGTTTCTTATTCTATCTCCTCTGCTTTGAAAAAAAGGGCTCACATGCCCATACTTATTTTGGCCATTTGACACTTGGCTCAGTAACACATCTGATAACCGCTAGTTGTTAGGCAACAGAGGACAAAAAATACACACTCCATATATCAATATGTCACTTATGTTGCTAGGTTTCAGCTCACAGAGTTGTTGCCGGGGACCCGGCTAAGTTAGCATCTCGTGTTGGCAGTTGTTTAAAGGTCGATGCAGGGTCTTCTGACCCGCTCGCATAATTGGACAGCGGTGTTAAAGATGCAGCTGGAGTTTGACATGTTGTGATGAAAACGCAAATGAAAATGTCAAAGTGACTTAAGAGGCAGAGAATACAGTCTCTCATCCTTGCAGTCGATGAATTAAAGAAAGTAGTACAGTGATGCTCATTTCAAATTCTAGTTCAGGTATCAGGTACAGTGATAGTTTGCGAGCTCCGTAGCCGGCAAGTGGACCTTTAAGTTTTCTACAATGTCCTCAAAGTTTACTGAAGCCAAATTCAGATCCACTTCTGGCTCACTCTCTCTCGCTCAACAGGAAAACGCTTCTGCGATACTGTAGCAATATGTAGTATCGACATTTGCTGTGCTTTCAGGCACGACCACTACACTGTGAATCATTCCAGTGCTGTATTTAACTTAGTTAGTGACAGAGTGAGGAAGCGTACATTAATTGTGAGCTACAGATTAAACATCTATGTACAGATGTAGTTCACAACTTTGCAGAAAGTTTGCTTTCCACAGCTGCCTCTTACTGTTGACTGCCCTTAAATCGATAATTCTGTATGATAACAATGAAACATATAGTAGATTTCTTTTATGTGACATATAATGCAGCCATCAATTAAAAATGTTGTTTACAGGGCACGGTCAAACCTTGTGCAGGTTTGAGAAGAAATGCCAATGTTATGTGCCAGAAAAAGACCTGTTGTAACAGTTTGGTAAAGGGAATTTAATGCAGTTGATGAAAAGAGAACATTACTGTGTTAGAACTTTAAAGGTTGTGGGTTAATTTAAAGCTGCACTAATCAGTATTTTTATAACAACAATGGATGAAATAACTAAGTGTAATGTGAAAGGCGTCGCTCCTGGTGACAGTCCCATTTTGCAGTTCCACTCAGCTCTCCCTCTTTAGCATCCTTCAGCTCATTGTTTTGAGTTTTACGTCCCCTCAACTTTACTGTTTGGGTTCACACTAACACATCTAATTATTCTTGTTTTCAGTCACAAACAGTAGCTATAGTTCCCCATACCAGCTGTAAAAGGTTATAATATGTCAATGTTGCTTTTACAGCTTGATTAGCTAGCAAGCGCCTTTTAAATTAAGGGCTGCAAGTTGCACAGTACTCGCTAAAGAAATGATACTAACTCTGATGACTAGTTTTTGTGGGTTTAAAAGTGTCAAATTAAGTGTTTGAGTGTTGTACTATTAGCTTATTAGCACGTTTTTTACAAAGTGTACCCTGCTCTGGTCCATGAGCACAGTTTAATCTCCACTGCAGGTTGTCAATGTGCCATCAAAGCCATTAAAATCTCCAGTTTGTGGGATTTGTATGGACAGTCAGTGGACACATCACACATCTTTGTGGGATCATATCTGACAAGAATCTTCTCAAAAAGTTTGATGCTAAAAAGAATAAAGTTTTTTTTTGTTTGTTTGTTTTTTCAGTGTATTTGTGTTGTCTACTGTCACTGTTCCACCCATGTCTGTAAAAGTGCCTTTGGCTGACCAATATTGAATCACTAAACTGTTGCTGTGTTTTTCATAATTCGCAGTGCCACGCTCAAAGATTTTGCCTTGTTTACTTGTCTTTGCCAAAGTAAATATACAGGATCCCTTTTGTTTGGGCCAACTCTAAATCCATATCAGGAATGGTGCTTAAGGCTACAGCAGTGGAGTCTTAAATGGTGCTGAGTGTGAAACTCGCCTCAGAGAGCTTGACCCGCTGTTGCTAACGTTAAGCATCTCATCTGTTCTTGATCATTGGAAAGGGGCATGTAGTCAACTGTTGTTTTTTCTTCTTCAATAAAAGCTTTGCAATAGCATCTCGTCTCTGCATCCCTGTTTGCTTTTAGTCTTTTGGCGGATTACAAGAGAAAATATTAAAATCTCTTTCTGATTCAGGCAAAGCCCCATCCCCCGTCGCTGGTTAACACTCGCCCTTTGGCTCCTGGCCCATTGGATTTCCCTGGTAATGAGCTCTTTCTCTCTGTCTTCTCTTCGTGCTTCGCTGAAACCTCCCAATGACTTCCTGAGCAGCCTACCTGCGGATGAAAGAGATTTATTCCCAACAAGTATAACCCAGGGCTACTTCACTCTTTTCAAGAGTCATTTAAAAGCCCTTCAGTGGCAGCAAATGCCCCGTACTTACACAGCTCCGATTCATTTCCTCCTGTCTCATGCTGTGACTCCCCAACCGCTCTTTAGACGAATTGGAATCACCTGCTTAATAGAAATCCTACACTCTGGGACAGCAGTTTAATTACACAGAGATACAGTTTGCAGTCTCCTCTTTTTTTTTTTTTTTTGGCCACGATCAGCAAATGCACTCAACTATGAAGTATGCTTACTGCTGGGCTTGATGGAGTTGTTAGAATAATTTAAAGACCTCCTGAAAGACTTTTTTTTTTTTTTTTACTGTCGCCTTTCCAAGACCCGCTTGATTTAATCCTTTCCATTTGTCATCTTTACTTGTGTGCCACATATCAGCAGTAAGTCACTGAGCATTTCATTTCCTTCCTGCAGATTGCTACATTTAAACAGCAATCTGAAACGTAAGAGCGGGAGAAAGTGATCTCTATGGACAAAAGTAGAAAACCCATATTATATTAAATGTCTGAAACAGAGTGGCAGCGGGGTTTCTTCCTGTCACTGACAAGTGACATACATTAGAATTCAAAGCGGGAATATTTATCCACAGCCAGCCTGATGCTTACAGTAAATAAAGTGCTTATATCATCAGCTCATTGCTCTCCAGCCTCTGACGTGAACTGTGAACTGTAAAACGTGTATTCATCCCCGTACTCCTCTGCCAGTAAACTGAAGATTTTGGCATGCCAGCAAACATGGAGATTTCCTAGTAATTTTTTTCCTAAATATGCTGCAGGCAATACTGCGTGTGTCTGCGAATGAAAAGCCCTCCAGCAGTTTAGCTGAGGACTTGCTTTACTGCACATAAATCTGCTGTTTACAAACAAATTGATGAGTGATGGGCCCTCCAGCCAACATGATGTACCCACCAATTTCTTCCTCTGCATAAAATTCCAGCGTTAAGTCTCCGGGGGCCTGCTTCGGCATTTTTGAATGTCTTCTTCTAATACGCAGAATTATGGTCTGAATTATTTACCAGGAAGCAGGGATGAGCACAAGGGAGCAAAATGGGCCACTATCATGCATAATCTCGCGCACTGTAATTTAAATGAAGTTGTCATATGGTCAGATTTACATAACATTACAATGTGGGCCGACATTGCAGTGCTCTGAGCTTAATGTTATTAGCTTTAAAGTGATTTCCCACTGTGCATTTGCATCAAGAGCATTGATTTTGTGCGTCCTTGAGTTGGCTAAAGGCAGTGATGTAACCACTGAGTCAGTGTTGCCCTCGGTAGAACTTTGAAACCATTATTATGTTGCCTTGTTCAACAACTGGCTGTGAGCATCCAAGGACTGGCCAAGGTGCCTGCAGAGTACAAGGGTTCCACAAATCTTTATAACTTACTGTTTTATTTCCATCAAGACATTTTAAAGAATAAGAACATTCCTGTTTCAGTGCTACATAAAGAGAAGAGAAACTGCAATTTGGGAGAAATAAAACAGACTTTATCAGAGCTGCAGACAGTGTCATAGGTCGCCCATAAACCAAACTTTTTCCTGTTATTGTGCCTTTATTACAGACTAATGCAAAGCTCTTAATTTTGCATGACTCATTCATAAATGAACAATAAACATTTTAAGTGCCATTATCCATGCAGCAGAGTTTCTAAAACAACTGCAATCATGTAAAATGAAAATTTTACCTCTGGCAGTTTACAAGCATCATTCAATCTGGTTTATGTGAACTGTATTTGGTTCCTCTAATATTCTGCTGCTGAAGACTGCTGCACTCCAGATTGTTATTCTTTTTCTTAATTCATTAACATTTAATAATAAACACCAAACACATTTCTTTGGCATTAAAATGTACAGGAAAAGAAGTACTTTTATCTGTTAAAAAAAAAAAAAAACAGGAGATTTTACTGGATAAAAGTTTAAGTGTTTGCTTTAACTTAACTAACTGAACCTTGAGTTAGTGCAGACTGTCAGGGTTATTTTCCTTCCGGTTCCAGAAAGTACAAGGTACAACTGGGAGGTCCAGAAGGTACATATGTGGTGCCCGTTGCAAAATTACTGTAGAAGTTGTTTTCTGGGGAAATTTCAGCTGAAAATGATTTTGCTCCAAGAGTCATTATCAGGCCGTTGCACTCAGCAGAGAGGTGAAAAGCTGTAGCAGCGACTAAAACCGGTCTCTCAGAGACGTGGTTTGTGCTTGTAAAGGTGAAAATGCAACATCAAACTTTTTTTTTTTTTTTTTTTTGAAGTAATATTTTGAATTGAAGGTACAGCACATGGACTGCAGACCGTGGTTGGGATGATGTACGGCTGGTGCCACAAGCAGCAGAGCTACACATTAGTAGCCTGTTACTTAAGTATCTTTCATCAAATGAGGGCTACCCTCCAGAGTGTAAAGGTGGTGAGTAACTGCTGATACATGCGGCAGGTTAGCTTGTACAAATGTGATCATGATTTCCATAAGAAGCGGCTGCACCCATGGAGCCGCATTGGACACTGTAAGTTATCAGAAGACCTGAGGCAGACTCCACTACCTACTGTCTGATAGAGATTAATTAATGAATGGTAAATGATTTAATCCAGGGCGTGTGAGCTGTGGTGTGAACACTTGTTAAACTTCCAGCGATAGCAAAGGCTTTGGTTCAGCGGGATAAAACACAGCTTGGTACTGTAGTATTTATATTTGGTGCAGATCATTTGTTTTGAGCGAAATTATCAATACGTCTTTCGAAAAATCTTTCACAAAATAACACAAAATCGAATTCACACATTGGACACATTGGACACACACACCGATAACGTTTCTTTGAGTAGCTGTGCTTTGCCAAAGGGTGTCCATTCATAACTAAGATCCATTAGAAATGCTCTAATACCGGTTGCTAAGTTACAGTTACACAATGCTCAAAGAGAATATCTGTCCCCATATTGTTATTTCATTCAAATACTCCAACACACACAGGAAGAGACAATGGGCAGAGTCCAGCAGAGTTAACAATTGAATTCTATTTTCTCTTTCAGATTACAGTCATTCTCTATTCCCGCTTAACTGTTGCAGCCAATCGACACTATTTGGAACTCCTCTCCTCAGGCATCTACTCCTACTTACTGAGCAACGGGCCAAGAGAGACTGAGCATTTACAGGGAATTTGGTAGAGCTAAAATGACTTAAATATACATCTACTACTAAATACACTGTTTGCTCTCTTGAAACAGCAATAACAAGTCAATGTACAAATAAAAAATACCTCGCGTGAATCACAAATGAATTCAGTATTGACCTTACGTGGCCCGTCCATTTATTCGTTTGTTCCATAGTGTTGATTGGTTCCCACAGCCTGCTATTTCTCAAATTTGGTAACATACGTCCAGATTTTTGAGGAGGTTGTACGACCTGGCAACACCACATCCACCACAGATATAACATTAAAAAGACAATCTTTTTACTAGCTTACAGCTGCATGGCTCGGCTAGCTTACCGTGTTGTAGTAGCTGTTAATTTCATTAGATCTGATGCTAATTTATCAGCATAATGATGCAGCGCTGTGACCTGATATGTAATCACAGGGAAGAGTAGTTTTTCCAGTTGAGCCTCAGATAAATACAGCGTATGTACAGAGCAAGTCCCTTCTATCGGTGTAAGTGGACCATTCCACTTTCATATAAGACACAGTTGATCAGGAACAGTTACAAAATCGCCCATTAACTGATAACTAATAAATAGTATCAAAAGGTATTTGGTACAAAGTCACTCACTGAATAATCTGTCGTACTGAAGGTCATATGCAGAAACTGTAATTTATTTAGTCGTGCTAGCAAAATGCCTTCCCCCATAGCCATGCAATGCTGGCCGGTCAGTCTGAAGTATCCTGACATTCAGACATAAAGCTCGTCTGGCTTTAATGAAGGAAACCAGAGCTCTTGTCCCATCAAAGACCTGCGGTTAAGGTTAGCATATTTTTTACCCGTAACCATGATCTTTCCCTAACCTTAACAAAGTATTTTTGTCGCCTAACCCAAACAAAAACCATAACCATAATAACCATGGTTACATAGTTACCACTATCTTTAATCTTAGCCATTGTGTGGTTGCCATGTGTATATATTGCAGAAATACAGGGGCTTTAAAAGTGCTGTCAATGTATTGTGACCACACAGCACTGTTTTCTCGGGAGAGGCCACCAAAAATGGGGACAGTCCCCGTTTTTGGTGGCCTGTTCCCAGCCGGAGCTGTCCACAGAAATGTCCCCGTTTTTAACTGTGAATAAGAAACAGACCAGAAAGAAAGACCGGGCAGCAGAGCAGACAGGCAAACGTCATCGCCAAATCTTCTTTTATCACTTACCACTTGCTGATAGGTAGCTGATTTGTAGGCCTACAATCTCCTTGGATGAAGGCTACCAAGTGATCTACAAATATAGTACATCATTTTTAATTTAACATATTTAACATGCTATTTGTTCATAAGGTGTCGAGAGGTAATATGTAACACTTTTGTAACTTGTTTCTACAAACCATTGTAGATGGGAAATATGACTTGACCTGAAAAAAAGAGGAAGGGGAGGATGTAGACTGGATAGGAAGAAGATTGAAGGAGAAAGAGGAGGAAAGGTAAAGAAATGATTGCAGAGTCTGCCAATTTATTATTCTAAACAATAAAATAGCAAAAAATGAGGAAGGCAATGGGAGTGGGAATTATATTCAATTTAGATTTTAAATTAATCAGATGACAGAGGTCATCTCATCTCATTAAAATATGCTGTACATTAAACCTATTATTCTTTTGATAGTGCTGCAGCAATTATATAATAAGTATATATTAGATATATTGTTATTGTTCCTATCCAGTTATAGTTTCATTGTCTTCATTGAGATCGATGTTATTTATATCCCAGTTGTTAGTGGAGCATCCTGAGGCTCCATGTTTCAAATACTCATCAAGTTCTAAATTCACAGGCTAGAAAATTAAATATAAATTGTCTATTTTTCTGCCAAAGAACATTACAGTAAACAGAACAGTAAAAACAGTGAGGTTTGACTTCAAATGTAGTTCGATTATTGACTGTAACTTTGATTATTAGAGGAATTTCTCTTATTATTATTTAAAATATTGAACCTAAACTATTTATTTTACACTATAAAAGGGTAATAATGCAGTGCAGCTTCTTACCCTTTGCCTCTCTCCACATCCCAACCATCACTCACCCTCACCATTCTTGCCACAGCCTGAAAGACTCACAATGAATCCACGAGTCAAAGCGAATGATGGCTGATTTATATGCAACACAGGGGAAACGTTCAGATCCGGATAAATCCACAGACTTTACTGACTTAGTTTAGGTGCGTTTCTCCAGCTCCACTGAAAGGTAAAGCAGTTCTCATGATTTAAGGCGCTCTTTGAGCTGTCACCTCTTGACCTCAGGGTAAGAGGCAGGGAGTCGTCTGTGGATTTAATGCAAAACCTTGTGTTTCAGTGTGAATTTTCATTCTCACACTAAAGCAGGCCAACTGAATAAGCCAGCTGAGGATATATATGAATCGAGAAACAATGGGCACAAAATGAATACAACTTTTTTGGTACCTTGACAGTCGCTGGGATTGTTGAGTGCTACCAATTACACCTGAACCTACACAGATAAGATTTTAACAGCGATAGAGCCAATTGTTTCCACGTGAACCAGGCTGCTTTTATGCTTACATACAAGCTTGTGTTATATCATAGTGCAAACAAGAACAATGTCATGTGGGAAGAAGAATCTCGTACTGAACAGGTGCTATTTTTATTTGATGTACCCCCACAAATGAGATGAACTCAAGAAGCCCTTCATCCACACCACCCGTCATGTTCCAAATACAGACGGGTGACAAATTAAAGGAAAAACATGAAAGAGCGGAGAAACATAACAAATGCAGATGCTTCCACACAGGTGCACTGCATGGTACAATTAAGCAAATTAACATCCCATCATGCTCTGCGGCTCTGTGTATAAAAATGCTGAGCAGGCCCAGTCGATTCTGATTTTGTATCAAGATGGCAAGAGGAAAAGATCTAAGTGACTTTGGAAGAGGATTCATTGTCTGGGCACGGATGGCAGGAGCTTCCGTCACAAAGACTGCTCAACTGGCCATGTGTCACGAAGTGACATCTGCATTTAGACCTATGGGAAAGACGTCAGCAATTCCCATCCAGGGGTACAAGAAGTACTCCTGGAGGGGAATCACTGTAGACAGCAAGTGCTTTAATATTCTGATACCTGAATACTTCAGATTTGGTCATCAGCCTGTTCAGGTGACGCCTATTTTAAAAAGAGATGTTTCCTCTTTTCTTTATAGAGCAGCATGTCAAGGACTCATATTTATTGATATAACTGACCCTTTGCAATGATGTTAAAGCTCAATACTTCTCTGGTTGAGGCAGTTTTGATAACGTGTTTTCACTTTCCTTTTTTTTTCTTCAGAGGAGGTCGTAAAATTGAAATTTTGCCTCAGAAGTTTGCCTTTCACTGAAGCCTGCGTACATCCATCTGGCAATCTCTCTCTTAGCTCTTAAGCTTTGAATAAATGTGTGTTTGAGGTGCCTGAATTCTCTCAGAAGCAAAGTGTTGGAAACTCCAGACATCACAGAGTTCCACTGTTAACACTAGATGATAGAATGAGATGCCTCTTGATCACGTCAGCTTCGTTTTTGTATTTGAATTTCTCTCTTACCATATCACCCATGTGATAATGACACTTTAACAAGATAACATCAATTTCCAAAATTATCTCAAATGCCAGCTCCCAAGCTAATGCCTTTGTTTTGTTTTAACAACAGAGAAATCTATCTTTGTAGTGTAAAACTTGTGCATTCGCCATCGCCACCATTTTTCATTTAAAAGACGAATATATATAAAAACTGTGCATGAAGATTGCATAAGAGCGGATTAGCATAACTTGCTTGGATGCACTCCTTTCACCATACTACATTCAACAAAGGAGTCTTGCAAGATGGTTACACAGACAGATTAAGAATTAACAAGTGTAACTTACTGTTTTACTGGATCCATCAGTTTTTTCCACTTAGGCTTAATAATGTGAACTTTTGCCAAAGTAAATGATTGAAAAATAAATCAGTGAATGATTGAACAGCTTCGATGAGTGTGTAGTCAATGAAATACCCAAGACACATCTGTATGTTCTGCAAAATTAAAATCAGAGGGTGAATGGGTACGGAGAAATGGGCTGTATACCCATGTGGCCTCAATAACTTACAATGCTAGAAAAAAAAGAAGGAAAGAATACTTATTTTATAATCCTAGGAATTATTTGATCACACATAATAAGTCCAGCCACAAATGCTATTAAAACTTAAAACCTGGATCCTTTGGATACAGAACAAAGGCAGTGGAAACATCAGTGATAAATTATTCACATCATCTTGTCGCCCCTCCCTCCCCCATCACTATTTTGCTCAGACACTCCAAACTCATCCAACTCCGCCTCTTTGGCTTGAACTACTGAAGAAGAGACTTCAGATGCATGAACTTGTGCACCTCTTTTCTGTCATAAAGTTCTCATGCTGATCTCTATGCTTTCTTTCTGTGGTGCTGTTAAACTGATGTCAATAGCCTTATACAACGTGTTGCTTAGTCTGGTGGCTAGCTCTATGTAATATTTAACATTTTTGCTTGGTTCGATGCAAAACTTTTAATTCACATGTTTCCACTTTGTCTTAAATATTGAGTTTTTAGCCCCTGCAGATCTAATTTTTCTAGCTGGATTGCAGTGTAGGTTGGTTCACCACTTTGGTCAAGACTGAAATATCTCAACTCTTTGATGGATTGCATTAAAATCTGGTACAAATATTCATGTTCCCCAGAGGATGAAAGATGAAAGAGCTTTCTTTCTTTTCTCTTTCCACACCAGAGGGTGACCATTTTTTTTTTTTTTTTGGTTTTAGAAATAACTACTTGAGGGATTGGCAAAAATTCTGCATAGAGATTCACATGTCATGTATGTATCAAACTTTTCCTGATCATCTGACTTTTTTCCTCCCCTACCATGAGGTTGAAATTTGTGGTTCTAAGCGAAAAGTCTCCACAACTATTAAATGGATTACTATCAAATGTTTGACACATATTAATGTTCCTCACAGGATGAATTGTAACAACTCAGGTGATCCCCTGATTTTCATCTAGCGCCCTCATCAGGTCAAAATTTCAGTTTGTCCAGTGATTGGATTCTGACTAGAGGTATCAACATTCCCATCAACTTCACCTGTACTTTGTGTCTAGTGCTAATTGGCAAATGTTTAATGTTAGCATGCTAACAGGCTAAACTGAGATGATGAACATGTTACACACAATGACTGTATATAAAGATGGACGACATAACAGCTCCCCAAAACTGAAGATAAAACATCTCAATCACCCCCTGCTGGCTGGCTGCAGTATAGGTTAAAAAAAAAAATTATAAACCAAAGCACATGTCAAATAAATTTTTCCCAAAGATGGTTTCTGTCATTTTAGGTTTAGCTTATCAAGCTGATGTATATCCAAGTTTAAATTTTTCTGATAAGTTTGGTTTTAATTAGTTATTTAATGCCATAACAAAGGGGGTGTGACATCATGATTGACAGCTGTGTGTGTGCTCGTGATTGAGTTTGGCAGTTGTATGGGCAGGACCTCGATACCGCAGCTCAACCTACTGATCACTACTTCGCAGACTCTGGCTCCAAATGATATCACCAGCACAAGATGGCAGTGCCCATATCTGGGACATTTTGGCTTCAATTTTGTACAGTGGGAGACAGTGGAGACACGTTGTCAATCTTTATATACAGTCATTGGTTAAACATAGTACCTGCTAAACATCAGCATGTTAGCATTGTTCGCATGCTTATGTTAGCATTTAGCTCAAACCACCACTGTGCCTGAGCTCAGCCTTGCTAGCAAGACTGTGAACTCCTACAGTAAGTATGCTAAAAACCATCAAGTGTGTACAACCTATCGTGTGACCACATCGCAAGGCAAACGTGTTTTTAGCTTTTTGAAAATTACCATTATCGACTGCGGGGTGAAAAGCAACCATCATAGAAAGGGGAGAGACACAAATATGGATTAAATAGGGGGATCGTCTCACATTTTTGGACAGTTCTTTCTCGAAGGCAGCCATAAGGATCATTTGAACACACTAAACGTGACAGAAATAGTCCAGAATGAAAAAAGATAGAGAGAGAAGTTCAAACCCTGCCTGCTTTCTCATCTCCACACACCTAGCCAGTTGTTGAGTGAAGTGGGTGTAACTGTCAGTTTCAAAAAGCAACTAAAATGATCAGAGAAAAAAGCTTTTAATTCTAAATGTTTGTCTGTCATCTTTCCACATACATTGAATCATTTTGTAAAACCCTAACCCTAAGCAAAAATAAAATGAAGGCCAACACAACATGATCATTTGATTGTCCGTCTCTGTACAGCATGGAAATACTGCCACTGTACACTGATGATTCAGCTCTGTATGACAGATTTAAGCCGTCAATTTAACCTGATCTGGCCGTTTTCCTGCATCCTCTCTCAGACTGAGGTCTCCAGTTTATCAAACGTTCCTCAGTGAGTGATTTAGGCTAACAGTATTTTTGTTCAGGCTCAACCAGCTGTGATTAAGGGGATTTGGGGGGGATTTGGTGGATTACCACTCCAACATTTGTGTGTAAACAGCTGAATGTCACAGGTTGTGTGTACTATCATGACCGAGTCCATTCACATCACAGAGTGGATTAAGTGAAAAGGCATCGACACAATGCAACTAACAGAGAAAGCACCACCTCTCTCAAATTTTAAAATACCAATTTTACACTTTTTCCTTTTTATTGTGGACTGGCCTCTTTGCCACAGACAAATATTCAGCATTTCCACTGAAGGCGGAGCGTAATAAAATAGCAGTAACAACCATGAATTGAAGTAAATTGTTGACAAATACAACATGCTTATTCTTGTAATACTGTAAATGATAAGAATAAACATGTTGTATCATGCCACTGACCAAAAAATCAAAACATAGAAGGAATGATTCAAGCAAAGAAGCTATTTTAATAGGACTAGTGTATGTCTGTCTTTGAGCTTTTTATGGCATGGGACTGTTTTCTTTCTACCCTCGTTCCTCTGTGTTTTATGGTGTAATCAACATTATTGATTATGTCTCCAAGGCCGTGTGTAGTAGCTGAGCTGTGAATGAACCACACTTCAGTGTATCCAGGTGTTTGTGCTCTTGAGTCTTTGACAGATAAATCGTTCTCTCTGAAACTGAAAATATCAGGTTGTGGCTGCTTTAACCAAGTCACACTGTCATTTGATGAACACAGTTTGACAGCCTTGTTATGCAGTCAATGAATTGATTCCTATGAATATGTATGCAATCAGTAATTAATTAATACATGAATATGACTATGGATGGCATGGATTCATTTATGAATTATTATCATAAACTTGTGCGACTATGAGGTTATGGGCTCACTTCATAGTTAGTTTAGTAGCAAATTGCATGCAATATAATGAACACATTAATCAATCCCTTAATTATAGATCCTAAAGGTTTCATTTGTGGATTATTATTTTATAGTACATTGTTTGTAATTATGAAATAATAGTGAGGTCCTTTGTAATAATCATTGATTCACGGTTAAGGTCTCTCTCTACCTAATCTTCCTCCTATTCTTTCTACGACTACAATTATAATTTTGTTATGTTTTTTTGGCCACTCAACATTTTCAGAGTACATAATTACACACTTCTACTGATGGTTAAAAACCGTGTATTCCATAGTTTCCGACTGAGCTTCTCTGTGGATTGTGAAAAATCTTGGAACACATCGGTTTTTTTTTTCTTTTAAACCACAAACAAACAGAGAACAGCTCATTAAAAGAATAGTTTGACATTTTGGGAAATATGCTTATTCACTATTTTTGCAGAGTTAGACGAGAAGAAAGGTACTACACTCATGCCTGTGCGTTATGAGCTATTCCCAGATATCAATTAGCTTAGCTTAGCATAAAAACTGGAAGCAGGGGGAAACAGCTAGTCTGGCTCGGTCCAAAGATAAACAACGGTGCAATATGTTATAACTAGTTTTTGTAAAAATGAAATATTGTTGTTTTTTTTAAAGGGAGTTACATGCTGGAGCTATTTCTTGGTTGGGAGCAGTGACTTCCTGGACTGACTGCACCTTCCAGCACCTAACTCCCTGTGAAAGCATTACATGTTGTTTTCACGTTTCGTTTTTTTTTTGTTGTCATTTTTCTTCTCAGTTTGGAATGACCTTTTCCCTCTACACTGCAGTCCATGTAGCTGCTTAAATCCTGTTTGCATTCATCAGCCACTTCTTGTCACCTGCCACCAAAGAGATTCACTGGGTCACAGGTAATGAAGGAAAGTAGCTACATAATTCAGTCACATACTTAAGTGCAATTTTGAGGTGTTTGTAGTTTAGTTGAATATTTCCATTTTCTGCTATTATTTACTTCTACTCCACTATATTTCAGATGAAAACATTGTACTTTTTATTCTACTATATTTATTTGAAAACTTTAGTTACCAGTTACTTTGCAGATTCATATTAATAATACAAAACAATCATCAAATAAATCAGTATATATTTTGATGCATACTTTTACTTGCAACAGAGTATTCACCATCAATCACCTGAATATAGGCCATGTGAAATATTTAGACCAGTTGTCAGCAAAGTAACAAACTGACATCCTCACAGATGCAACGCTAGTCTTAAAAACCAAATCCAAGTTGTCTTGTTCTTTATCAGTCCATCCAGAAATCCATGTGAGAGTGTGAAGGGAAGTTTACTCCCTTCTTCTCACATGAACACAGCAGTTGCACCTGGCAACCCTGTGGCGCTTGCTCTCACAGAGGTGTGTGCTTCCCAGATTAGTGCATGTCACTGAGACAGATCAATGACTTGATTTGAATACACTCTTGTAGAGTAGCTATATGACCAGACTTTCACTCTGTGGGTCTCAGTACCAGTGATTTCATCTTTACACAGTTCAGTAAAAAGGGCCACACACAACAAATGTTGATGGAAACGCTCCTGCTATTTCGAATATGATGCTGTTTCTGTGGTTGGCTGCAGCGGTCAGTGCGTCTGGTGTGACTTTTAAACTCATACCAGAGTTAAGGGGAACTCGAATCAAGCTTTCAGCATCAGTAATGGAAAGATAAAGCTCTGATGTCAACACATGTAATGTCAGACCTGCAGTGTGAAGACTTGTTTACACTTTGAGTCATGGAAACAGTGATTCAAACAATTGATGTTAGTACCAAGATTGATTGAGATTGTGAATCATTTGTGAATGGTGTTTGTTTGTTTAGGTGTTTGTTTGTTTGTTTGTTTTGAGTAAAAAATAAATGACTTATTTCCATGGTGTTACTTTTTTAAAATCTCTACTGGACAGCATGAACAATGTGATACATAATTTTCCTTTTCTTACCTTGTCCTCTGCTAAAGGTCAGCATTAATGCCTTCCTTGGGCTCTTTCTGCAACAGTCTCCTAGCAACCTGTCGTTCTTTGACAGTCCTTATTCAAGGTAATTATAATGAAGAAGGTGTTGTTGCCAGCTGATAGGTGTCCTACCGTTCTTTGAATTATAAGACATATTTTACATGTTAGTAGAGCCATGAAAAGCTGACAGGAGGAGTTTAGTAAAGTGACATCCGTAGCTAAAATTTAGTTGCTAAAACATTTACATTGATTCCAACAGGTAATCCCCTATAACAGCTTGTCTCAAAAATCTGTTGACTTTCTTCTTAATGTCAGTCTTTGGCTTGAGTGGTCTTGTGAGAGAATGCAAAATTCACTTGATAAATGGTAACACTGTTAAGTTAAATTCAGCATGTTAACATCAGTTGATACCCTGTAACAATTTTAACGTTTTTTTTGGGCAAGATCATGTTCTACCAGAGTTTCCTGAATTACTGAAAAAATACTGACATTCTGAGAAATACGCTTGTTTGCTCTCTTACCAGACAGTAGATATCTTTCTACTTTGAGGCTTTGAGTTTACCTCAAAGCCTTCAAATAGTTCAAAATTCTCTTATATGTTGTACTTTGCTATCTAGCTAGCTAGCTAACTATTTGCAATTTCATCCTAGAATTCCCTGGGCAACCATATTAAAACCATATTATGAGCACAGGGCTTTGAAGAGACACATGCAGTCTCTGTGCCCAGCTGTTGTAAATAGCTCCAATTTGCAAGGACAACCACAGTGTCATGCTAACGTGCTAAATAAGCAAGTTACAACATTTGAATTTGAAGCTATGGGATTTTAAAAGCTCTTTGATAGATGCTAGAGGCTAGGAGTTTTCCCCTGCTTCCAGAATTTTTGCCAGGGTAAGCTAAATACGTCCTCTCATTTAACTCCAAGTAAGACAGAAAACTGCACATTTCCTAAATTTCAGAGTATTCCTTTAAAGCAGCACCAATTAAAATTTTAACATGAACAATGGATCAAATAACTATGCGTAATGTGAAAGGGTTTGCTTGTAATGATGAACCCATGGAGAATTACCTTATTCTGCAGTTCCCCATCTGCTCAACAGAGCATTTAGCGCCTTTCTGCTCATTGTTTTGGTTTTATGGTCTGCCATTGTCCAGTCTCATTAACATAATTTCCAGCAGGCAGGCACCTGTTTTTTGCGAAAAAGCTCTGATAAACTCACTGTACTCTACAGGCTCAGCGGCAAGTAGCAGACACCAAGCAACTAACTGGTGAACATAGTAGCACATAGCAGCTATAGAGCCAGATATTTCCCTCAGGAGTTGGTGGAGACCTAAAAAAACTAATGTTGCTCCATGTGTGCTTAGGGAACGGCTTGCTAAGGTTGACCATATTAACTTTATAAGATGATATATTGCTGTGTTTAAAGCTTGTTGTGCTGCCCTCAAGTGGGCAAAAAATCAATAAATCCGTCTGTAAAGACTAATTCATATAACACTCTGTGAACTTACTTACGTGTTAAACATGCTAACAATTCAGCCATTACTGCAGTGTCAACAAAGTGAAAATTATACCACTTTTAACTGACCTCCACGGGATGGTTGTTAAAAGTGCTGTGTCACAAGTCAGTGACTTTTCAGTTTTCAGAATTAATTGGCTAGCATAAATTATCAATCAACAACCATGCCATTTAAGACTTTTTGCACTAAAATCACATTAAGTTCACAATTTCATAAAACAATTGGTAACCACAAAATTGAAATTGTAAAGCGTTATCTTCGGAGCCTGGAAACCGGAGAATATGCCTTCAGGCAGACAGAGAACTTCATGGAGATAAATCCGTGACAAATTTGGTTTATTGAGTTTTGAAGGTAAAAAGGTGTCTCGTCTGTTAAAATGTTTTTCTAAATTTAGCTGGAAAGGTTTGTAGACGTCCAGCCTACTAGCCTGACAGTTGTTTAATGATATTTTGATGACTGTATATCCTCATTTAGCAGGAATTATGGAATAATTCCCCGGCACATTTGTTCATAAGGGGTTAGCAAGTGTAAATACTCACATACAATGTTAATTTGCAAATTACAAGAAAAACACCACAGAAATAATGACAGCTTTTTCACCTAGTTCCCTGGATTAGTTTAAAGTTTGAGGTCTGTGTGTCTGATTAGAGGCCCTCCCCCACCTCTTCTTAAATTTTAATAAGCCCTTTTTAGGATAACTATGCTTTCCGTGTTTTTAGCATTAGCCTTCTCATTGCTCACTACCCATGTGTGTTTCAAATGCTCTCCATCTCACTAGTAAATGATTCAGAACTACATGATCAAAGTCATTTTGAAAATCTAGTCTGTGGTTCAGGTTTGCATGTTAGACAGCACACTCTCATGAGTCTGGCACGCCCTCCCATTCTCACAATATCCATGCACACTGCCAACTGAAACCTAATTTGTGGATTAACCTCGGATTTACAACCCTGGAATGTGGCACCTTCCAAGGGAAAGTATGAGCGATACCAGCTCGCATTTGAAGAAATCATTAACAATTAACAGCAGAGTAAGGGATGACTCAAAATGGTTGCAGAGCAGCACGGAAGCAGCAATGCCAACTGAAATAGTAATGTGTTTTTCTGTGTAACTGTCAGCTTTCTTATCTCATATCCTTTGAGTGGCAAAGACTTGACGTGGGATTCCAACAATGCGGATAATGTTCATTCCCTGCTCTCAAAAAGAGTTAATGGGGAAATCCTTCCTAACACAGATTTCTCATATGTTATTCTTATGTTATTCCACATTTGCACTTACTTTTTCAAAAAACTTTCTCAATGTATCTGTAGACTAAGAACTTGCCTAACTGTGATGACAAGATGTATATTCTGTACTTTAAGTATCACTGTTGTGTGGATGGAAGATGTACCCTTCTGTATGAGTTAATTTACAGTATCTTCTTTGAGAAGGAAGCAAAGAATAAACAGGATGAGCAGAGTTCAAGTCAATTAACATACCTTTTAAATCATTTGAAATATACTGTAGCAGCTTAAAAACTCTCAGGTTAAAAGGTTAGTGGGTCATAAATCAGACATTCACTTTACATTTAGTCTGTACTCCAAGGCAGTGCTCCCCTCACTCTCCCAATCTGCTCATGTTTTATACACGTTACCCTTCACACTGTGTCTTCATCTCGTATGTTCCCCAGGCATACATTGAAAAACTGGAGATCTATGTTTTGTTTCTGTCAAATGTTTTTTCTCCAGGACAGAGTTTGGGCAGCCTGATGATTTAGGATATGAGGAAGAGAGATGTTGGGTCCTTGAACATATTTAGTATTGTCTCCACAGGCCTTTGGTGAAGCTTTAGAGATGCTAGATAGAATGTTAGAGCTACGAGGAAGTCAAAATTTACAAGTGTTTCTGCAGCACTGCTGCTGAGTATTATTTAAGGATTTGTCATCCTGCAGAATTAGACATACTGTGTTAACCAATTTATGGGTTTCTCACTCATTTCATAGAGCACATTTTGAGCTGCAGTACCTTGAAAAACTAGCTGTACATAATTCAACCTGATTGGGACCATCTCTAGCACTCACCATAAAGCAGCCGCTACACCACAAAGTGAAATTCACTCAAACGTGATAAATCAGGCCAGAACCTTGGTGACATAGCAACTGCTCGCAGGGATAATTGGTTTACTGTTGTAGCTGGCAAAGTAACCATTAATTCGCTAGCTGGCCTGACGATAGCTCCAGGAGCTCACTATTTTCTCTCTACAGTTCTGTTTACTGGTATTTTATTCACTATTGAAAACCATTGCATTCAATAAAAGGTTTTTGAGGAGGGAAAATAAGTTTGTGGTCAGCTAGCAAACTGGTTAGCTTGTTAGCTTAGCTAGGTTACTAACAGGAAAAATAAGTTCACACAGTTTAATTAAAAATAGATATATGTACAATCGACTGCTGTCTTATAACTGTCGGCACATCATATCTCTTTTGTGGTATACTCCAGCAGAGGAGGTTAAATAAAAGTGAATGGTACAACACAGCTAATGAACTATGAGAGCTTCCTCTATTTTTGACTCTCCAGCTCTGCGTCCCCTCAAAAGACAGCACTATCAAGACAACTTGCTATTGGTCATCAGCGAAAAATTCACATGACAAAGTGCACCAAAGTTGAATTCTGCATGAAACATTCGCTCAGATTTATGTTCACCATGTTCACCGTCTTAGTTTAGCATGTTAGCTTGCTAACATTTGCTAATTAGCATTAAAGACAAAGTACAGCCGAAGCTGATGGGAATGTCATTAGTTTAGCATATATTTAGTCATAAATTAAAATATTGGACAAATTGTAATTTTGACCTGATGATGGTGCTAGATGAAAAGTGAAGGGATCACTGAAGTGCTAACAATTCATCCTAATTGGACATTTGTCTGTACAAAATTCAATAGCAGTCCATCCAATAGTTGTTGAAAGAATTCAGTCTGCACCAATGTGGTGGACTAACTGATCATCACCAATATCGCTGTCCGTAAAGCCATGCCGCAAGCATGCCTAAAAAAATGCTCAACCACTCAGTTAAAATGTCCACTAATGGTAAGATACTGTAGCTCACAAATGTTTTTTAACCAAGTTGAATATTTCCATGGAATACACAATAGCACAATAACAGTCGTGGAAACTGACCGCTGTGATCACTGGTAAACAAAACTACAGAGGAAAATCTTGGTTTTCTTGGGTTTGAATTCAAGTCAGATTTGCAGAATATCACAAGAGGAGGATCCATTGCCCAACTAAACTGTTGTGCTGTTTCACTGTCACACAGATGCTCAAGACTGATCTAGGCCTACAAAGACTGCACTGCACTGTATGACTTTTTGATATTTTTATATGACCATTATTGAATTTTTAGTCATGCTGGAGGCATGGCTGTAAGGATGGCAATTTCTCTCTGTCGGTTTTTGTTGTTAGTGCCAAAAGGAGCAAAGAAATAAAGAAGGAAATTATAATTCAATTTCTTCGTACGGGATGGTACTTTTAAATGGTCAAAACATAGCTGATGGCATACGGTACGTCAGTGAATACTATTGTAATTTCACTTTCAGCAAAGAATGAACAATATTTTAAGTTGAAATTATGGGGATTTTAATGGTAGACATTCAGAATAGAGTGTAGGTCTTTTATGTCATGATTTGCATCTACAACACAGCTCACAGTAGAATGCTTTCATACTGTAGGCAACCTCAAAATGATATATTACCATTTGGCTGTTGTTTTTGGCCAAGTGTGTATACGCTTCCAAAACCATCAGCCCCGAGGCCGGGATCCCAAAGGAGATAAGGGATGAAGAATAGATGGCATTCTGAGCTCTCAAGCCTCACGCACATGTTTTTATTTTTACCTCCAGACTTCTTGGGAGCCATCTGTTCAAACATTTAAAGAATACCTTGCTCTTGCCAGCCAGAGAGAGTAGAGAAGCTTGACCAGCAGACATTATGAATGTGCTGTCGAGTAAATATAGCTCCCAGGATAGAAGGGCATAGAGGTCTGTTTGAGACAAAACCAGGAAATAAGGGTCAACTGCTGCTACAAGAAATTTATCATGACACTGTGGAAGAACACACAGAGCAACAGTGGATGTGATGATATTGTTCAAGAGAATGTATGCAAACATGTCTACTGTGTCTGCATCTGACCAGCTGAATTCACTTTTGACCAATTGGAGAACTGATCAACTTCCTACAGTTCTTTCGCAAAACCTTCTACTGCACATATTTGTGGGCCGCCCAGGGAACAGCTTGTTCTTGGCATTGTGTCTCAGGACCAGTCATGACATTCAAACTTTGTAGGCTAGATCCATAAAAACAGACACAGTGGACTGGAATGATCACGTTAAATAACTAAATCTTTTTAGTTCATATTCTCCAAAGATCTCACTCTGAAAACCAAACCACTTAATCACAGTTTAATGTATTCTATTCAGTAGGTCAGAGATCTAAGGTAAAGTAGAATAAGAGCTCCAAAGTCAAATTATCTGTGTTATTCAGATGTGAGCGAACATCGCCAAAGCTCATTTTCTGAAGAATGTTATCAGTTTTAAACTTCTAGTCCTAAAGATACTTTTTTTTTTCTTTTCTGCTTTCCCGTCTCTCTGTTCTCTCTGTAATTGGCTTTCTTAAGCAGATGGCAGTTTTTACAAAAAGCCAAATTGTGACACTGAGTGCTTCCCTCAAGACTTCTCCACCATTTTCTGAGAAAGCCTCTGAATAGATCCCGACAAGCCATTACTGTTCTTCACTTTCCGCTGTTTATTTCTGTTTACAGCAGTTAATACAATTATTCCCAGTCGTGACCTATTTAAGTGGTGCATGCTACGAGCCATTAGCATTCAGCAAGTCTACAAAGTTACTACATTGATGGATTTGTGAAAGGAGGTTGTGTTTTTTAGTGCACGCGTAGGTGGAGGTTCAGAGGCCTCCTGTTTGTCTTCATTTAACTGATTTTCTGTTGCCATAGGAGCAGGCCTCTTTTTTCTCCCATGAAAGTGCAGCACTTCAGAGCGCACTGTTTGGATTCAGATCTACAAGAAGGTGTCAGGGGAGTTGTCCAGGATTTTACACTTATCATCGCTTCCATTACATGACTTGCAGCTCACTTTGGAGAAATGTTCAGTTCAGAACATCTTTATTTTTGCAGAAACATTCATGACGACAAAGTGATGTGGATTAGGCAGATTTCTAAAAAAAAAATCATATATGAACTGCAGCAGGTAGAAATAGAAGATAAATCTTTCGTGGTTATAGGAAAGGGCAAATGTAGGATTTGTTAGCCTGTGTTTTGTCTTCCTCTCGCCTTGATTCTTTTTAGAAGATTTTGTAAGCTCCCTTTTGTTGCTTTTGATTTATCACTCCACCCGGGAAGAGTTCAAAGACTTCTTAGTAAATCAACCAGAAAAGAGAAAAGTCAGCAGACCATTTTGGATACAAGCCATTCACTGTCCTCCGCTGATTTGGACCTTTCCCCAGCGACAAAGCTAGTCAGTCAAATAGCTCACACATGTCCCTACAGGTCCCTGTAGGTCAGTGATTCTCAGCTTTTTTGTCTGATTTACCCCACCATCTCTAAGATCAGTTTAAGTACCATCAACAATTTAGTGTGGACATTCAGTATCACTACTACACGTGGATAATGTTAGATGAATTTGGTCAGTTTGGTCAAGTTTACATTCCTGAAGTGGCCATTAGTAGCATAAGAGGGATTTTTCAATCTATTATTCATTACTTTAAGCAATTTCAACTTTTTATTTACTACTTTTAGCTGATTATTACAACTGTTACTTTTACTACTTACTTACTTACTTTTAGCTTGTTTATTCATTGCTTTTACCTATCTATCTCAACTGTTTATCCATAACAACTATTTATCCATTACTTTAATCTATAATCTGTAATTATTTTCATCTTTTTATCCATTAATTGTAGGTAATTATTTACACAGTTTGTCCAATTACTTTTGGCTAATTATTTCAAATGTTTATTCTCTTTTAGCTAACTATCTAAATCATTAATCCATCACTTTTAGATTTTCTGCTAGCTTGCAAACTAGTTTTGTGCACTCTCAGTGGCAACACATGGTGTTAAGGTGTTATAACTCCCTCAGGTTGGTGGGAGGTGTGTACTGTGCAGTAGGCCTATTGTAGCTGGTAGCTCAGTAACTGTGATAATAAATTTACTAAAGACCAGCATCATACCAATTTGGATTGGTCTATTTGGATGGTTATTTTCCTCTAAACACAAGTATGGGGTTTCTTTTTTTTTTTAATTAGTTGGACTAATCCACAGTCTTTCCACATACCCCTGGAAACTGCAGAAGTACAATCCTGAGTTACAAGTACCCCTGGTTCGGAATCACTGCTTTAACTCCCTGACCTCACCTGACTGGAGACTGGGCCTCACTATCACGCCAATAAAAGGTAAAAAGACAGACAATAAAGATGTCTTGTTACAGCAATCTGATGGTAGCTGTTTTTAGTAATGGGTACTTTCCGAGGCATTCCCGTCAAACAGATCACTGACAGCGGAGAAACCACAGCGATGCATGGCCTTTGTAGCAAATGGAACGAAACCAGACTCAGGCCTTGCTGAACATTTAAATAAAAGAAAAGCATGTTGTGGGAGATTTCATCGTAACCTCAAAATCATACTGAAAAGATGATGACTGGATGTTTCTATTAAGGGTCTTCTGTGATGTGATCTATCCTTTTCAACAATGCCAGTGGGTCTTATTGAAAAAGTGGGTCAATGGAGCTATTTTTAGTAGCCATTGCACACCCCTTCTTATAAACAAGCAAAGGCACAAATTCTGGATGAAACATCACCCAGCTACAATGAACAAATATTCAGGGGGAAATCAAGGTGTTCGACTTGCCACTAAGTGGGGTGAACTATTTATTTGGTTTCAAACTTCACCTCCCTGCGGAGATGAGAAGCTGTGTGAGGGCATGGGGAGGGGGGATGAGGAGGATAGGCTTTGATAAACTGGGGACTTGTAAGATATGTGGGGATCTCTGTTCTACAGTGGGCTTCTGTTTCATCATCTCCAAGTCCCGGTGCCTTGCGTGGCTACCTTGTTGTAATTCCTCCTCATTTTCTGGGTTTCTCTCTCATATTGCCTTTCATTTCCAAAGGCATCACTTGAAAAGGAAGTGTTTGCTGCCTTCTCCTGTGTTAGAAGTGACACTGTGGGCGATGATGTGATGGAGGCGTACCAGAGACAACATCCTCACATGCACCTTACCGGTTTAATGTTCTCCAATTGCACACAAAAGTTTGTCAACGAAACAGAGCATAAAGTGGCATATGTTGACACAAGAGTCTGAGCAGTGCAGAAACCCCATATTCAGCCAGAAATAAAGGAAATGAACAATAAAAATTAGGTAGGCCTCTTTCAGGATTATAGACTGTTAATGATGGCGAAGAAGGAGTGAATTACTGCTTGTCTTGCAATCAAGCCCAATAAATCACATGAGGCACTGCCCCAACAAACAGGCAAGAGCATGTCAGTGAAGCAGAAAGCGATTTAGCGGCAGAGCAGAAAATGCACTGTATTCCTACAGGCATTGCATGACAAATCTGTGAACTTCTACTAAGTAGATGTGGAGCATTGTTTGTAGGAATTCCTGAATGACTGTTTCACCTAAGGTAAACCTGGGACAAAGAACACATAAACATCGCAAATTATGGCCTTTTTCTTCAACTGCTGTTTTTCTTTGACATCAAATTAAGGGGAAATGTTGCTGATGCTTAAAGAAAGCGTTCACACTTTGCATAGCAGGCTTTTCCAGGAGTGACTGTGTATGTTTAAGTTTCCCGGAGGACTTTGCATATATGCTAGTGACACCTCAGCACCAGGGGGAAACATGCAGAGCCATTAGTTACCAAAAGGGAAATCACTGTTGTTGCAGCACCAAAGCTGCGGCATGTTTATGAGTAAGCCCTCCGGAGCTTAATACCTTCATCCTTCCAGTCATAGTGACAGGGGTTATATGCTTCCAGGAAACCCCACTAATAATACTCACCTTCAGTGAAACTCCCATGATGTAATAACCATTAAACTTCAGAAGTCGTGTGTAGAGGTTTCATATTTCTGTTATGAGTACTGAGAGAAAAAATGCTGACGCTTAATTTTTTTTTTTTTTAAATGAAAGTGTGAAAACAAGTTTCTTACAGAGTTTATTGAGGTTATGTAATATCAAATGAGCATGGGCACTGACAAAGCTGAAAATATACTGCCTTGCTCAAAGGCAGCAGTTAAGAATAAATGTGCTACTTGCCATCTTTAATTCATCAGCTCCAAATCTGGCTTTCATCCTTCTGTTAGTACCACATATCAAAGCAATCATTTTTTGGCTACTTTTCAGTGCCAGTCACACTCTGAGCCCAAGGCTAAAGCACCACTCAGATGAGTCAGGAACATCATGATTTATGATGAATTATACGATATCCGATCTGTGCTTCCTGCTGTGTGGATGGGCAAAGTGGGAGCAGTCAGTGTGTCCAGGGTGACACAGTATGTCACCGAGAAGCAGTTTGGATTGGTAATGACACATGCAAAGGATGGCTTGTCTGTTTTACAGTCAGAGGTGATGTGAGAAAGATGAGACAGAATCAGGAGGGCAAGAGAAGGAAGAAAGAGAGCAAAGTAATGTTAGCATACAAATGTTAATTCACAGGTGCACAGTGAGACGGAATGATTGGATGTTTATTAGTCCTATTATATTTACCATAAGGTTGTTGGATAATTAGCAGAAGTTGGCTGGTGAGTTAATACATGTCAAACATGTTGTAATCACACATGTAGAACACGAATATGCTCTTTGTGGCCTCGCTCTCCGTGTCCTCTGCTGGTGTAGTATAATCACTGGAACAACACTGCCACTTAGTGGCTGGATTATCTCTCCCTCTGGACAAAACTCATTGCAAGGTTGACTTGAGCACACTCATACAGCTTTTAGCCCTGTCAGATATTTGCACCATTACTGAACTCATGAGGATTACTTGAATTCTAGCACCGTGGGGAAAAACGTTTTGCATGCTTAAATGTGGGGCATGGGGAAGGAATTTGGGGTGAAAGTCTTGTTTCAGTCTTGCTGTTGTAATTTAATACCGTGCTATTGAGTATTACCCAAGTGGTATTTACACAACTTTGAACCGATGTCTGCAAAGGCTAATGTTAGTTTCTAACTTTGCATACTTAACTGTAGTTAGGTTTCAGCCTCAGGAACTATGTAAACATTTCAAATACATTTAAAATACTCTTGTGCATCTCATTATCACAGTGATTTATCCTCTTTGTGAACAATATTGTATGTCCTTTTGCACTGAGATTTTACTGTCTTTGTATAGTTAAGCAACCAAGCACTGTTCTACACTGCTCTAAACCAGTGTCAACAATGACTGGATTACCCTGATTTACCTGTTATGGGAGGGGCTTGGGCAAAACTTTGCTCCTGACCTGCATAACCGGCCACTCCTTGTGCACTGGGTTCTTATGCTGGAATACTACATTGCCATACCTTTGGTGTATGGTAACTTGATTAAACACAAATTAATTTAGGGATATGCCTTCTGTAAGCAAAATACAGAAATAATGAAGGTCACATCAGTTAATATTGTGATTTAGAGGTGAATATTCACAGACAATTTCTAATTAATCTAGTTCCTTCAAACCAGTTGTCCAGTTGTAACCCTGGAGCTTTAGGGCCCCCCTGGTGGTCTAGGGTCCCAGGAGAATTTCCCACTTTGCCTGGTTGGTAATCCAAAATCCTGTGTTTGGGCCGGTGAACTGATTCTGATTTGGAAAACTATTTGGCTTTTACTGTTTAAAAAGTCCTCAGTCTTAAGATCATCAAACATATGCTAGAACACTACCTGTTAAAAGAATAGTTTGACATTTTGAGGAATACATGTATTTGCTTTCTTGGTGAGAGTTAGATGGAAAGATCAATACTACTCTCATGTCTATGCTTTAAAATATGAAGCTACAGCCAGCAGCCAGTCAGGTTAGCTTGGTATAAAGACTGATGCTACATTAACATGACGTCGGTAGAATAAGAAGAACCCAGGAAAACCACACGCTACTGTGATTTGAGAGTCTTCACATATTATGCCAAGACGGTTATCCCCATTGCTAGCCTTGTGGTCACACCAGTTAGCTTAAATCAGCTACTTTTGTTGAGGGGTTTTGAGTGGTCTGTTAATAAGAACAACCAGATAAAAACAGCATGCGACTCTTTTTTAATAAACTGAATCAATTTTTTTGTGTAATTATATATAAAATAGATTTTATTTGGATATTATTGCCAGCAATGGTGGCTTTACAGCCATTTTGCCAGTGGTTTGTTGACACTTGTGTATGTCTTTTCACAAAGTGAGAGATATCCTAGTTGTCAAAAATTCCCAACTCCAACTCAAAATTACAACAGTGTTTCTGACTTGGCTGCTCATTATAGTGGTCTAAATTACATTATGTGATTACATTATTTGCGCCCCACCACTGGTCACATAAAAATTGTTACATCAAGCAACTCCATATAAAACCACAACTTGTTTTTACATTTCTGTTTGTGTATGGATTAAACAAATGTAATACAATATATTAATTAGTGATCTTTAGAGATGCTGCTAAATGTGTTTAGGCTTCAGAAAAAGACAGGCTAGCTGTTCCCCCGTGCTTCTAGTCTTAATGCTAAGCTCAGCTAACAACCTCTCCTCGGGGTTTTCCACAGAGTTACTTGCTGTTACTGTGTTTTGACCACCAGTGGCCGGTCGCAGTGACTTGCTGGAGTCTTGTCATCACTGTTAGGTAGCTGCAACTTAACTAAGAGGTGCTGGTGGGTGTATTTTAGAACTTTAGACAAACCCAGGTTAGTGCTTTTTCCCTGCTTTCAGGTTTATGCTGGGCTAAGCTAACCGCCACTTTGCTCTAGCTTCATATGTAACAGGCATGCATGACAGTGGTATCAACATTCTCATCTAATTATTGCCAAGAAAGAGAAAAAGCCTCTTTCTCAAAATGTCCACCTATTGCTTTAAACGAAACAAACTTTTAAAAGACAGTTTTATTTTGCCAGTTGCTGTTTTTAAAGAATGTAGTTGCACTAAGCCGTAGTTTTACATACCATCTTTTAACCCCAAAAGGGAGCTTATGAACCACAATCCATTCATGTGAAACTTTGTCTTCAATCTGGACAGAGAGGGTCAGGGCCTTGAACCTCTTATCTTTGAGAAATAACAGTCCCATGTCACACTGATTTATGTGTGTACTATCACTTTCAGGCTCACCAGGCACCAAGCAGACTCTCCTGAAACTCTCCATCATTGACCCAAAAAATCCCTGTGAACTGTACCTGACAGGTCAGGTCTTGGCCTGATGGTCATAACAGCCAAGGTCAAGTGAAACAGTTGTCTGCAGTCATCTGGAAGTGGAGCCTCTGGGTGGTAAACACAACGGTCAGCTTGCGGTCAGTATGTGTCGCTCTCCCACGCCACATCATTCTCAACTCAAGACAACATACAGTGGTCCTCAGATGCACTTTCCTGTCTGAAAGAATTAAGGTTATTTCAGTTGAAATGCAAAAGTTAACTCCAGATTAAAACTATGAGAATGACTGTGGTCCAGAGAATTTATTTATTTTTACCCCTTTTTTAGGAAGTATGAAAGGAAGTCTTTTCCCTTCATACTATGTATAATGTTCTCCTCCTGTCATATAACCTGATCGGGATTTGCATAATATTCAAATCATGGAACTCATGGATGCATTGACAACATTGCACCTTTAGTTTCGGCTTCTTCTGTTTTCTGTCACTTGTTAATCAATGGTCAAAAATGGAGGCCAGCCTCAGCATAGATTCAGGCCATTGTGGGTGAAACTATGCTCTTCTGTGGAGCTTTTGCTGGGCTAAAACATTGAAGGTTGGGAGTTTTCCAGCTCATCAGGCTTCAGCTGAGTTAATGAACCCTCATAGCCCAGCCCCCGCGCGCTGGTCTGAGCATTACTCAAGGGCTAAGCAGGGGAAAAAGAAGCTGCCACTGTTGCTACTCCTCAGCAAGCCACTGCACACACACAGATCATGACTGCAGGACTTACGGGGTCACAGAGGTCTACGCAACATCTGCTGATCCTGTGTGATATCCCATGAGAGTTAAATCAGGCTTTGCCGTGATATGGATAAACAAACACAAACGTTCTGGGACATAATTGAATTACTTCTATCTACCAAGAACATTGAAGATGAAGGGTAGATGCCCCTGGACATGTTATCATGTATGTTTGAGCTGTAAAGTCAACCGATGTCATCTCACAGAGGACTCTCTGGCCCAGATTCACTGAATTCATGTTGGTTTTCAGAATTGTACAACACACCCATCGTGAATAAATTTTCAAAATTCAGTTTATCGATAATGTTTGTCTTCTTTTCTTTTTTAAAACTAATTCTCTTTATTGAATTTTCCAAGTTGTATACAAAAAAAGTGTCCCAGCAGACAGGGAAAAGGTGTTGATATAGTACACAGAATATTTCTACTCCCTGAAACCCACCACGTGAACAACCCCTCCCCTCTGCCTCAACAGGCTAAATAAAGTGGACTACCATTAACTTTCTTGCCAAGACTTAGAGGACAAGATTGATCCCACTCTCATAACTGTTCAATCAGCATGAAGCTGGAGCAAGCAACCCGTTAGCGTGGCTTAGCATAAAGATTGGAAACAGTGGGAAACAGCTAGACTAGCTGTGTTCGAAGGTAAAAAAAATCTGCGTGCCAGCACCTATACGGCTCACTAATTAACAAGATTTTAAATCTCATTTGTTTAATATGTACAAAACCTGAACTGTAAAAATTAGAATTTGTGGTCTTACCGTGGGTTATGCAAGTGATTTTTTCCAGTTTTAAATAATACATGGCATCTTCCAACCACCTGGCATGAGAAGAGGATTTTGGATTTCCCAGTTAATTACGATAAAAGGACAGGCAAGCAGATAAAGGCAACATAAGTATTTAAGGTATTTGTGTGTTCATTTGGAGCAGGTCTCCAGACTGCATACTTTTTTTGAGAATGTAAAACATAAAATTTCGTGTGGCCGCATTCTTGGTATTGCAGGATGATCCTTAGGCTGTTTTGGTGCCCCTCCAGCATGGGTCCTATGTTAGCCATTGTTGTTAACAGTAATATTTTTTCTTTTTCACTGGCTCAGTCGTGCTTTTCCTGCCTGCACTTTGAACATCAGTACATGTGGCTGAAACGTACAAAAAATTCCACTTAGCTGTAAAGGTGTTGCAAAGATGAAGCAGTTTATAGCTGATTATTTAAAAAAACAAAATGAAAAGAGAGAGGAGGAGGCTGGTGGACAGGGAGAGCCACCCAGAGGTGCTGACTCAGACACAACTGATGATGAGAATGCAGGCTACAGGGAGAGTGCAGATACAGGCAGGGAGAGACCCACTGAACCAGTGAAGAAGAAGTGCTACTACCAACCACAATGGCTAACGCAGTACCCTTGGTTGCAGTACAAGGGCAATGCTATGCTGTATGTGTATTGTAGGCAATGTGGCCCATCAATTGCAGGCAACTCTAAACTTGTTTCCAGGTCAACACATATTGAGCTTGAAACTTTGAAGTTGTCCAACGACAGTAAGAAACACAAAACCTGCTGGGACTGATGCATCACCCAAAACACTGAGCCCCTCCCCACTTCTTTTCAGCGGTTAGCTACTCCGCCCTCTGTCAACTGGTTTGAGGTGGGTAGTGAAAGAGGCTCTCACGTTCACAAAAAAGAGGGTGTGACCAGATCATTTGCTGGTGCGACCAACTGAGAAAGTTGGAAGCACCAGTGCTACCAGTGGAAAAGTTAGTCTTGAGCCCTGATTTGGAGTAATTTTTTGTCCATCTTGATGATGAAAGTCTAAATGCCACCCTCCTTTTAGCTTTGTGGTTGGTATCCACCAACTCCTGAGGCCTCTTCAGCTGCTAAATGCTCCAATATATTCACCAGCTAGTTGCTAATCGTGTCTGTCAGCTGTCTGGTGCTGGGCAGGTAGTGTAGAGTGAATTTATAGGGCTTTGTTTTTGCTGTAAACAGCTGCTTGCTGCAGCCAGAAATTACACCATGGAAGTCATTACCATGAGTCAAAACAGCAAAGTTGTGGACCAGAAAACCAAATAAGCTGAAAGATGCTAAAATTGTCTGTATGGGAACAGCAGTCTGGTGATGATTCTCTAGGGATTTGACACCATTAGTGAGCCCTTTCACATTACACATAGTCATTTGATATATTGTTATTATAAAAATATTGTTTCTAGCAGCTTTTAATTATAATAAAGTGGCAATTGAGGTATATGGGGGCTTATACGAAAAGGGGCTGTTCTAATTTTTGATGAAACTCCTCAGTTGTTTAGCATAAATTTTATATGTGCGGTATTGTATATACAGTACATGCATAGCCTCATACACAGAAAACACACACAAATTGCCGGAGATATAGTTGCAAGATACATACATGTGGAGGATAATATTAAGTTACTCTAAAACATTTACTGTACTTACCTAGAAAGGAAAACATGCTGCACTAGTCACCATGCCATTATAAGGCACTACATGCAGCACGTTTTCATCTAAAATATCCACCGCAAATATCACATGTATTATTTAACATTTTATTAATTCATGATAAATTCCATCTATGATAAACATGTATGTCTTTGGAGAGCATCAAAAAACTGCATGGGGAGACTGAAGCATAAACTTAAGGAGATACACAGTAGTACCATTTGAAACGCTTACAGCTTGGCAATATTCAACATTTCCAGTTATGCAGTGTTGATTACTTGGCCTAGATACAACAATATGGATTATTCTCATCCTCGCTTCTCCAGATGATGTGATGCGTCAGGGGGTTAAAGGTTTTTAAGTTCACTGGTTTACTTAAAGTGTGTGGTAGCAGAAATCCAATGCTCCAGTATGGTGCTATCATGCGGAGATATTTCCATGAAACAACCACCAGATCTGTTATTCAATGATGCTCTGGTCTTTCGTTTGCAGTTATCCCAGAATCAAATAAAGGAAGAACAATAAAGCGGAATTCATCGGGATTTTGAGATAATTCCAGCTTCTTGCACTGATTGGGTGTCTAATTGGGCGGAAGAAAATTTCAGAAAATTCATTATTAACCCATCACTGAAGCAAAGAAGCTCTGGATTGATTAGAAGTAATTACTTGACTGAAGAGCAAAAAAAAAAAAAGAGATCTAGACTGAAAGCTACTGGCCATTGACGTAACACTAAAGAGCATGAAAATCTCAGCCAGCAGTCCGTGGGAGTAGCAAAGCAACCGTGCAGAAAGAATGCCTTTAGAAATCCTCTACATTTCTTTGACTGCTACAGATTACAACTGGATTGGTGTTAAACTTAAGACAAGGTGCTGGAAGAGCCCCCTGCCAGAGTTGTGATTGGGAATGAGTGGCTTTACAGTATGCTATGTCAGAAAACATTAGCACACACGCAGACTGATGTTTCAGTGGTGGTGCTATTCAAGGGTTTGTGGGAGGAAAGACTTCATCATCAATTGTTTGATTGTGTTATTGTCCAGTTGAATCATGAATACTGGTATTTTAGGAAAGACAGGAACATGCTTGAAAGCTTGAGAGAGCAAATTCAAAGCAAGCTAAACCTTTCATAAACAGTATAATAGTGTGTTGCACAAATCTGTAAGGTTAATCTAAGCAGTAGTTAAGTGCTCACCGGATTCAGTAGGCCGAAAATACAACCTAAAAATCTTATAATTGCTCTTGAGTCCCTATCCTGTAGTAACAGAACTGTGATTGAAATAGGTTATACCCATTGACTCTGCTAAACTTTACTGAAGAGCAAAAGTCAAACATATAATGTGGAACCTAATGGGTAAACATTTAATTTGGTGTCTGTCTGTGGTTGTTAACAATTCTAAAGTCATTTAGTGTGTAGGATTCATGTTTACACCTAAACAACAACAAACATTTTGTCCTTGCCCCACAATCTATGCTTGATTATACAGAAATAACACAACACCTAATATATATATATATATATAAATTATATATATATATATATATATATATATATATATATATATATATATATATATATATATATATATATATATATATATGTTTGACTTTGAGCTATTTATAATTCTTTATGTATATAAACATGCATTTAAGATAATGCGAAAAATGTGAAAAAAATGCATCAGTGAATGCTGTAAATCCCATTCATGTCCACAGTCAGCCTTCTTGGTTTTTCCAGTGTTGTTTCATACTTTTAAATGACTATAGACTCACTAAAGAACGTTTCTAGTATGAGGTGATTTACAATAATCAAGCCCATACATGCTATCAGAAATACTCAAGATGGTAGAAATAACCTCTTATAAGAACACACATGGTGGACATAACCAGTGGAGACTGGTTTTTGCCCTGATCATGCAAATTTCCCAGATGGATCAAATATCATATATATACACATTGTTGTGGCTGTGTTGTGTATTGTTGTGGCTGATCAATGTAAGTACCAATATGAAATTTTTGGGTTATACTTGGGTTATATCAACTTACTTCACCAGCTAGTCACTGACTCAGTCTGCTGAGTGATTTATTGCTGTGCCGATAACAGGTACAGCCAAAACCTTTTCAGGTTTCACTTCAAGAAATCATACAAAATCTTTTTTGGTTGAATTAGTCGCCCTCTGTAAAGCTTATTTTATGTTGCTCATTAGTAACATAAGAGATCACAACATATTTCCATTAAAAAAAGTTCTATTATTATAGTTCTATTATTCATAAAATATTGTTTTTATCCTCATTTAATGTCAAAGATGTCCAGAGGAAATACCATTTCAAATATTTTTGTCATCTGAAACACTTAAGTCAAGTAATTATAAACTGTTGGCTGGACTGTAAATGTAAAAGCATCTTTTTGAATTCTCAGTTTAGCTTCATTTCATTCACGTGTTATCTAGAGTCCACTGAGCTATGGATATTGAATAAAGGAAAAACAGAGAAGCAGGCATGCACCGTGTGGCCAAAACCATGTGGACATCCCTGGCTACATACTTTTTTAAATTTAAATTTTCTATCCAAATTAGGTAATGAGGTGAGAGGTAAAGTAATACTCATCACACACACACACACACACACACACACACGCACACGCACACGCACACACACAAGGGGTTTGCAAATGTGTAACCAATTAAATTCACAGTATAATGAGATGGTGTGAGCCAGTGGAAAGACTGGGGAAGTGTCATGCCACACTGTGCACTTGATCTGCAAAAACTAAAGCGGGCTACAACAGAAAGCTCAAAAAGTGGGGGGGCGGGGTGGAAAGCTTTATTGGCCCACAGCTTCCGCAGTTGTTCCATCGTGAGCCCTGGAGCGAGAGGCGTCAATGCGAGTCACACGACACCCTTTCACCCGGTGAAAGAGAGAGTGAAATCTGCTCTGTGTGCACGGACAGGTGAGTTGAAGCCATTACCCAGTCTAACAACAGCAAAGTCCTATTCAGAGATGATCCTTATTCAGAGTTTAAAAAGCCGTCCGAGACCAGCAGCTCTCCCATGTGAAAATTAGGATCCACATAGCAATGAATGTGCAGGGTTTACGGCCTGTCCCACTGTTATTCCGATCCCAGTAAATAAAAAGCCAGTGTGCCTGGTCAGGATGCTTTGAGCATCCGCGGCAGCTGACGTGACGCCCTCTACAACAAACTAATGTTAGACAAGACCAGGGAACCAGGAAGTTATACACCTGTAGCTGCTTCCCCATTTACATCACTTTTAAAACTTAGCGCGACCTCGACCATTGCTGGTAAGTAAATCTTCTTTTATGACTATAACTTAGAGCATTTTATTTCATATCATTTTGACACAAAGTGATTTACTCCTATTTTAAATAGGTCTGTTTGTGGAGCGACTCAAGTGTCGATAGTGAGGAAGGTATGTGCCTCTGAAGGAAATGATTGACAGGTTGTTACGCCTCCCTGCAGGGGCAGTTAAAATGTATAAATAACTATTTCGAGTGGACAGCCACCCGCTTAATAATAAGCCACACATCAGTGTTGTTAATCTTTTTCAAGAAGTGTTGTGAAGCCCCATGATGGCAGAGGCTGAGGGGGAAGCAGCGCCCAGTGAGGAGCAGCAGAATCAGCTCCGCGCCTCTACCAGCGGCCCGGGGGACAATCAACCTGCTGCGCGCACTGAGTGCACCGAGGAGCCGGCAGCGGCGGGCGGAGCGCCCCGCTCTCCGCCCTGCGCCTTCCCTGCGGAGTTAGCACCGGACCTGTTCAAATTCAGGAAGTTCTTCGTGTTGAGGGTAAAGACTTTTAACATTTCCACCTGCCGAACAGCCACTCTGTGCTGCCATGAAAGACGGCAGTTCACATGCTTTAGAAATCCTGCATCACATTACGAGTCTAGCCGATTTAAAATGAATAAAATAAAATAAAATCCTATTCTTTTTAATGTCGGGTCAGTACCGGAGTTGGACGCAATAAGAGAAACATTTGCACTGTCACCAGTGGAAAGTAGCTAGCGATAACCAAGTGCTAGCCCTCAGGTACAAGTTTGAGTTACTCTTACTTAGCTAAATATTTACCGTAATATTTTGGTTTTTGGCACGTTTACACTTCCGTTGCTTCTCACATTTAGTTTGCAGCTGTTAGCTACTAACATATTCTTTTAGGGAGACCGGGGAAAGTTGTGACACTTTTTGTGATTTTCGCAAGACCATTTGCACTGTAACAGCCAGTTTGCTGTATTACAAACTTCAGTGTGTCAACTACTGAGACAGTGTATTTAAGTGGCTTGACGAAATCCTTACAGGTTGCAAAATCGATGTGAATAAAGTCACTCCGCTGTAAAAGCCGTTGTTACACAGGCTAGGGACAGTTGTAACGTCTAAAATTCATAATAAATCAAATACTCAAAATGAAAAATATTATCTGTCAATTACATTACTGTGACTATTCATTTTTTTTTTAAATAATGAAGAAGGGAGGCCGTCAAATTATACTGCAAGAAAATTATTTTATGGGTAGAACACATCCTCGAAAAGCTTTGAACATGGAATCAAAATGGATAGCACAAATCGGCTGCCTGTGTCAGGCAGTTTCTCAGTCGGATCTCCTGGAGAAAATGCTCCAGGGGTTCCAGTACCCTACTCTGGGAAGTGATATGGATTTGGATCCCTGGCACGCCAGCCTCTGCCCCTTCTTGTGAAAAACGGAACAGGGTGGCAGTGGATTTTGACCTCTCCAGCAAAACAACTGGGACTCCACTGACTGCTACCATGCAACTGATTATCATTAACTTAGCACGCAATCTAGTGTACGTAGGCTTTTAGGTTTTTAAAATATAAATAAAACTAAACGGAAATGTACTTGGTTCAGGGACGGTTGTAACAAGGCGTAACGACCGTGAACCAATCTACTGCTAGTTTGACACATGTTAGCCATTTCTAGTTTTAGCTTCCAAAACACTGATTTTAATAATACTTGGTTGGATTCCTAGACATCTGATATCAGGACACTATCCAAAAAATACATGTGATAGAAAAGTTACAATTTGACCTTTTGCTGTTAACTTTCTCTGGGAGTTTCAAATGTGGTCCCTTTCTTGTATACGAGAAGACAGTCTAGCTGAGCGTGTGCAGAGTGTATTCACTCAAGCTTGTGTCCGATTGGAGGGATTCAACGTGTTACAGTTGTCCCATGTTACAACCTTCCCTGGTCTCCCTGTTATGTGGAAGAGACCGTGTACAACATTAAACATAAATGTTAACTTAGCATTTATCAGAATAAATTTCTATCTGCAGCCACTCTGCAGGTGTCAGTTAAAACACAAGACAGTGACAGAGCAGCCCCGAAACAGTCATTCAGGATACTTGAGGAGTGTATGAAACATGATTCATTATCTATCAGTAGAGATTAAAGATTAATTTTGATACTGTAACTGCAATCAGTACATGTTCTTTGGAGACTATAATGTGAAATTAGGATGTTATGAGTGTGTTGATTAAACTCTATATTAGGGCTAGTCATCCTAGCTGGGTGCCCATTTCTAGAGAGAGCAGCCACAGAACTAAATCATCTCCATCCATAGACAGTTTGTCTGACTGTGGACTGATGAATATTTAAACTCCTTGAATTTTCTTTGTAACCCTTTCCAGCTTGATGCAAATCAACAATTCTCGATTGTAAGAGATCTTATTGTGAGAGGCATGGTTCACATCAGGAGATGTGTCTTGTAAATAACAAACTCATAATGTTTTAATTGACTGGGCTCCAGGTTTGATAACTCCTGGCTCCAGTTAGCTTTTGTTGATGTCAATAGCCGAGGGGTTCACATACTTTTTCCAACCTTTGAATCATGTGTTCAGTATGGACAAGAACGATGCAATGATTTGTGTGTTATTAGTTAAAATAGATTGTGTTTGCTCATAACTGTAACATAAAAAAAGATCTGAACATATTTTTAGACCAATTCATACATAAATGCAGATAATTCCAAAGGGTTCACTTTTTTTTCTTGCCACTGTATATCAGTATCTCTGTATCTGTTGGCCAATAAGAAATTGCAGTTCAGAAAAGTTTCTTGCTATTATGTCGCCTCTTGTATATGGACGGTATATACCTCACCATGTTATGCCGTAAAATAACAACACCACAGCTTCAAAAATTTACATAGCGATGAATCAACACCTATATGACACAGTGTCAACAATAAACCGAATATTATCAGTTTCACAAAGGTAGTGTTTGCAGGCCTGTTGTATTGGATTGCAATGGGAAAATCAGTCACACATCCCATGTTGCCAGGCCAGCTCATCACCAGGCTCAGATTACAATAAGACTGTCAGTTGTCCTTAGTTTGAACTCCTAATCTTTTCAAGTTCTCCAACTTGGCATGTAAACAATAAAAAATAAAGTGCAAGGATACAATGGCATGTCGTTAAAAGTGAGAGTGTGTGTATGGGTAGCATTGGAAAACAGAGATGCTTTGAATGTGCAGTGTATCATATACTGAAGCTTTCTCATGTGTCTTCAAATACCTGAGTTACTCACATTTATACATGGAAGCTGCACACTCAGCTTTCTTCATTTCCAGTCATTTTCAGATGCTAGGGTTTCATGTTTTTTTTTTTTTTTATTGTTGTGACACACAGACGCGCTGACATTTTGTTGGAGCACCCGTCCCAGCTGCACATCTGCCTCAAACATTACCCCTTAAGCTTTCTGTGTACACATTGTGATTGTCACAATGGAAAATTAGAAAGTGACACCCGTGCATTTCTGTCTCCTCAGCCTGGCACTCTGAATCAGGCCATCAAAAACGTTGAAGCTCTGGTGAATAAAGAAGTAGACGGCAGCATTCTCAGCATCTGGCTGATGGCAGAGTGAGTTCATGAGACCATTTTCTGTTCCACAGCTTTGTGTTCATTTCAACATGCAGTGTAACATGCAAAGTATGAAAAACTTCTTTAACCTTTAATTTCTTACCAGTTAATCTCATTGTTTGTCTTGTTGGTGACATTTGTACCACTTGTAACACTGTAAACTCCCCCCTCTATTTAGCATTAATAAGCAGCATATAAACACTAAATAAATTGTTCATAGCACACTATAATGTAGATGTAAGCAGAAATAAGGACATTCTTAAGTGTTAATCAAATGTGTTTTTTAACAGTTACAACTTCCCTTACTCTATAAAAAATCTGTAATTGGTGCATTAAAAATGAATGAATGATCGATAACACAGTATAACATATCTGTAATCATTTAGTGATATATGATTTCACACATGAACCAACTCTTACAGTATGTTACAAAGCATTTATTTACTCTTTATAAATGTGTACAAATCCTTCACAGATTAGTTTAACACAGTTTGTTAAGGTCGTCAGAAGTAATGAAGGCAGTTGGAAGGTTCATTCTTGACCTTGGAAATAGTAAATGCTCAAAATGTTCTTAACTCCAGGTCCACTTACTAGAAATTCAAATAATGGAATTAATATTGTTTTGTCCAAACAACAGCCCAAAACCCAAAGATAATCAGTTTACTATCTCCGAAGATTAAAAAAAACAAAAACTTGTAAATATTTATATTTGAGATGCTGAAACCAATTTAATTTTTGTCAGTTTTGCTTAAAAAATTAGTCGATTATTAAATTTGTTGAAGATTAATTTTCTCTCAATCAAGTCATCGACGAATTGTTTCAGCTCTACTTGGTATATGCGAACAGTTGGATTATAATGTGTCATAAACCTCTATTAATTGTTTATAGACCTCTTATAAATTCAATTTTTTTTTCTTTTTTGGAAAACTCTAAAAAAAACACATAAGAATTCCTAAACTGGAGTTACAAGCTTTTCACCTGTGAGAACTGATGGGACTGTAAATACACAGTGAGTTTACAATATTACGTGCTGCTCATTCATAATCGTTAACATATGTACTGGATGACTCCACTGACCTGCTTCACATAGGAAGACAGGAAATAGGAAATTCAATACATGCTGTATATAATATACTACAGTACAGACCCATGATGCCTTAGTGTTATCAGATCCAGACGTCTTCATTAATTAACCTTTCACTCAAGTATCAGTGTTCTTATCAAACCCAAAGCTCTAAGATTACCACACAAGTCAAAGCAGATGTAGTGATCTAACGGACTCACTCAGAGTAAAATGAAGTGACTGCAGGACATTTACCAAGTGCACTTGCAGATGTCAGGTTGTATCACTCCTGCTCAAGCTTTCAGGAAACATTAAGGCTGGCCATGTGAGAATGAATAATACATCCCATTTATGCAGCTCTGTCCAACACACGTTAATGTTTGTCCTACATTTGGCCGGCAGTTATCGTCGCTACAGAAGCTGCTGTAGGATTTCTTGCAACAGAAAGAGTGCATTATATGGTAATTCTGTAACGCTGCTGCTGAATGTTCCCAAGGGAGACCGGAGTATAATGTCAGAAAAGCATGAGAAATTGCTCAAATCTGGCTTTTGCAGAGGATTGTTGCTAGCATTAGAAAGAGTTCGATTTTTTATATTTATAGATTATTTTTGCTTGATTTTATATTTTATTTCCCTTTTATTTTTGCATTTTCTGAGATTGTTTTTATCATATGCGACCTTACTTTTACTTTAAACAAGTAGGTGGGGTTTTTAAATGTAACAAAAACATTACCAAAGTCGTGGTTTTTTTTCCAAATAGTGTCCATAGCAGTGGATAACCATGTTATTAAAAGAGAAAATAAAAAGTAAATGAAGATACTAGTTCACTGAAAGGAATAGCTTGAAATTTTGGCAAATATCCTTATTCACTTTCTTGCCAAGAGTTAGGTGAGAAGATTCATACCACTTTTATGTCTGTACGCTACATATGAAGCTACAGCTACTTCTTGAAGCAGAAGTTACGCATTCCCTATCTAAGAATCTGTAGTGTGTCCTACAGAAGTACATCACTCCAGGCGTCAGTGTCTTTGTCCTGACTAGTGCTGTGTTGTTATGTCAAGCATCAGGGCCACCAATGTGTCAGACCACCCACGGTCTGATCCTGGATCTCTGCAAAACCCCTGTGCCATCCACGATGTGAGTCAAGGTTAACTCATTTCATTAGTACAATCAACGCTCTTCACCCACACCTTTCCCATGAAGGGTTGTTCAGTGAACTGTTTTGTTTTTTTTTTTTTTTTTTTGGCCTACGGCTGCCAGCAGCAGTCAAGAGTGTTTCAGTTGGAGTTGGCCATGTGCACCCGGCTCAGTGGGCTGTAAGAAAGAGAGCCACTCCAAGAAAGTCCATGCCACCACGAATTAGTTGTGTGTGCACAGCGGTGAGGGAGACAGTCTGTGTGAAATTATGCTTTTTGTAACTTCAGTTAATAAGACAGACATTTTTGACACACTTTGAGGGCATAAGAGAAAATGGACTCTGATTTGTTGCTTCAAATGTGTTTCTGTTCATTTGATTTTTCTTTATATTTTTTGGAAAAATGTAGGGACTTAGAAATGTTTGCATGCATATTGCATGATCTTTGCCAAGGGCATTTTTGGAAGTTGTGAAGCTTTTACAGTACATCATTGAGCAGCTTTGCTACACATGTTTTTTCTATTAACTTCAAATAACCTGCAGAATACGAACATCGACACTGCCCTTCACACAAAGACTCACATACACACAGTGAAAATCACTCTCTGCAGCAGTTGTTCAACGACATCAGACCCCCCACAAAGGGTCACAAGATAAAACTGAGGGGTCATGAGATAAGTGGGTCCCAACCTTAGCGAACCCAAAAACAGACGTGTTCAAAGTGTGATGTGTATCTACACAGGTGTGCGCGGGAGAGTTGAAGTCCTTTGCCAATAAACGGCCATAAATCTACTTAGAAATCTCAGAAAAAAGACACTCCTTATAACTGCAGAAGCCGGAGACCAATGCTCTACAGTCTAAACTTAACATTGTAATATACATTCAGTTGTCAGTTTATTAGGTCCACCTATCTCAAAGTAACGCAGTCTAATACAACAGAACAGTTCTGCAAGAAATCCTCCCTTCATGAAGGTCATAATGTTCAGTTTGTGTTGACACTGTAGAGAGGTGCTGCTTCAACTTTATGATCATTTTAGAGGCTGCGGTTTTGTGTTGCTGTTGAACTGTGTTACATTATACAGAGAAATTTTTCTGTTATTTGGCCTACCCTTATTGATATAAGTAGGGTGGACAGCACTGTTGTATTAGACTGCCTTTATTTCAGCTAGGCGTACTAAATAAACTGGCAAACTGATTGTATACCTATGCTTATACCCCTGTATACACTGTATATGCACAGGCATAAGGGGGCGGAGGGGTCAGACACGCCACAGATGTAGGAAAGTATTTTTTTTAAAGACGCATTGGATGTCACATTGACTTTCCAGTCATCCTCTGTCCACCTTCCCTAATTCCACATATAGATACTGGATGTCCTGTATTGTGTGTGACAATTAATATTGTTAAACATAAAGCAAATTTAGTGGTGAATTGAATGAGCAAATAAATTCTGGTTGTTTAAAATTTAATGTGGAGATAAAATATTTTTCACTATAGGTCTAACAGAGTCTCTCGGTTTTTTTGTTTGTTTGTTTGTTTTTCAGGGTTGATCACTGGAACAATGAAAAGGAGCGTCTTGTTTTCATCACAGACAACTCTCTCCTGGTCTTCAAGTACGACTTTGTCATGTTCAACTGTGATCAATTACAGAGGATCCCGCTGAACTGTGTGGACCGCATCTCCCACGGCACCTTCAGCTTCCCAAAGCCCTCCCTTCTCCAGTAGGTCCCCTCATTTTAGCATTCAGTAGTCCTACAGAAGTAAACAGTAAACTTCTATCTTCAGTCCATTAAACCTGCAGCTGTCAGCCATTTTAATACACACACACACACACACACACACACACACACACACACACACACACACACACATATATATATATAAAATGTATATACTGGTAACTGGTTTTGATGTTTTGGCGATCAGTGTAAGTCTACATAAGAACAATTCTTTTAAGAGTTTAGTTGCTAATTAAAAAATAACAACTCTACTTGGAGAATTACAAATATTAGCCCTAATTATCTTCTCTGTGCTCCAATTTGCTTCACAAAAGTAAAATTCCCCCCAAAAAAAATCTCTTTTTCCCAATGATTAACCATTAAGCTCTGCCAAAAAGCATACCTCGTCACATTTTTTGCCAGCATGTGAAGTTTTCGTAACTTTTTAAAGTATTGTATCATACAACACATTCTTTATGTAACAAATTTCTTTAGAAATTCAAATATGTAATGAAAAATGCAACATGCAGCCCTTTTAATTAATTTCAAGATTTCAAGAGTATTAATGATTTACTAAAAAGTATTAACAGTGATTTGTATTGTAAGTGAAAACAGTGACAGGAAGCTTAGGGCAGCTATCTGAAGGCTGTGAGGTGAGAGGGGTACATGCAGAGGATTGGTGCAGGATAGACAAGATCAAACAGGGACACAGGGAACAGCAGAACCGAAACAGGCATGGCAGGGAGAATAGTGTACGGAGAGGAGGAGTAAGGAGTGCATAGCTGTCACATGCAGTTGTCACTCAACTGATTAGTGGCAAAATTAATGTAGTCCTTTCATCAAAACCTTTTAAAGACGGCTCAGGGGATACCAAACCAACTAAAACTAATTTGATGAATAAAATGTAATGTGCTGTGAAGAGCTTAGAGAGCATACCCTTTCTTGGAGGCTTTATCTCTGCACATTACGTTAAATTATACATAAAACGCTCATGAAAGCCACCCGGGAGTCAAACAGTAAAGAGAGAGTTTCAAATAAGAAAGACTCAAGCCTCAAACATTTCCTTTTTCTGTCTTCATCTTCACCGCTCCCACCCTCTTTCTCCCTGTCTTCCTCTTTGTCCCTCCCTCAGGAAGTGTCTTCTAGGTCATTCTGTCTTATTTTTGGCATAAAGTAATCAGTGAGTACATGTACATATGAAAATGAATCCTCCCTACCACTGTAACGTTACAGAAAACTTTGTTTCCACAGTTTCCAAAAGTAATAAAAGTAAGGCTGAGAAAATTAGCTGATGTTACAATCATTTTTCAAAATTACTCATAGTGATAGAGGAGGCCAAATGACATATCTGGACTACTTTAAATTAAAAGAGTAGATTGACATTTTTGGAAATTTTCCTGCACGCCATGCCAAGTAAAAACCACAACTTGTCTTTTCCGTATGTCTGATCGTATGTGGATTAAACACACTTGATACAGTGCATTGATTGGCGAGCTTTAGAGGTGCTAGCAGACTCGTTTCACCTGCTTGCAGCTTTGAGGCTAAGCCATGCTAATCGCCTCCTGACTCTAGTTCCATACTTAAACTGCAATAACTGATTTTTCCAGCCATACTTGAGGGCAGTGGAAAAAAGTAACAAACAACACCGACATATCAGCCTTTAAGCTGGTAAGGCGAACTTGTAAGCAAACAGTTGTCCTTTTACACAACCAGTCTACATGACGCAACATTAGTATTTGGAGTCATGTTTCTAACAACCTGATATGTGTAATTCCAATATTTGCTCTTAATTTAGCTCTGTTTTTCGTCTCAGCGACCTCTTTAACTAACTCCTAGCTCTTTAGCTGCTAAATACTCCACATTGTTCAGTAGCTGGTAACTAACTATGTCTGTCTGCCAATTGGTGGTGGGCCGTGCTTTTTTGTTGAAAACATTTGCTTAACGAAAGTGGTCAGAGTGAACCAAAAAAGTGAAGGCTGGAAAACCAAAAACGTGAACTGAAAGAAGCTAAAATTCTCTGAAGAGATGAGGAGAACTGCAGACCCAGGTGATAATTCACTGTGGATTTGTCACTACGAGGGACCCCTTTCAAATACCGATTGTTATATGATCCATTGTTTTATTGGAATATTTTGTTTCCAAATTTTAGATTTAACAAAACAAGCTGAACACTCAAATCTCACACAAACATGGCCCCAAATCCTCTCCCTGTCCCACCCACCCACTCAAAATATCAAGAGACAGTTTAAACAATCCTGGCTTATTCAGATGACTAATGGTGTATCAATCCTGATAACATTTTAAAATGAAGTCTGATATATGCGTTGGCAAGGTGTCCATATAGGTCAGATAGGGTTGCCAAATCTTTAGAAAGGTGCTGTATTCATTTCTGAGAGAATATGTGATCTTTTCGAGTGGAATGCAACTATTCATGTCCAAAAACCATCTAGCTATGAGAAGGGAATCAGACATCCTCATTTCTTATTTATATCCTGGCTACGCATAAACCTATCTCTTCAGACTTTTTTTGAAAGTTTCTTAAATGTGCATTAAAGGTTGTGATATTCCCTAATGAACAAACATGCGGGTCCATTGGGAGGGTCAATCGTTTAAGTTTTGTTATAATGTCACAGAAGACTTACCAGAAAGTAATTTAGTTTCGTACATGGTCGGGAGCAATGTAAAAACGAGCCTTCCTCTATTCCACATTTAAAACACATATTTGATATCTCAGGTTTGTATTTATATAGTCTCTGTGGTGTGAAATTGAGTTGGTGAAAAAAGTTTTAATGGATCAATCTATATCTAGCATTGATTGTGGCTGACAAACTTTTTTGGCACAAGTCTGACCAAAGCTCTGCATCAATTGTTACATATAAGTCAGATTCCCAACTCTCTCCAGATCCATGAAACCCTGGCTTTTAAGCTACATCCATCAGTAGAAAATATACATTTTTGAAATTAATCTGGGTACATTTTCCTCATGAAGCAGCTTTTTTACATCACTGAGCAAAGGAAAAGTCATTCTGAGTCCCAGAGTGGTTGTAAAAAAAGGGTCTTAATTGTAGATAACAAAAGAAGTTATTGCTGGACAAATCATATTGCCCCTTCAGTTGTTCAAAAGACATCAAGAATCCATTGTCATAACAGTCTTTCAGATAGTGAATCCTCTTCTGGTGCCACATTTTCAAAATCCTGTAGTCCAGAGTCATTGGTATGAGTTCATTCTGTCTCAAAGGTGTTTTGGGTGACAGACTAGCTTCTAGTCTAAGACTCTTGCAGATCTCATATCATATTTTGATTATATGTATCAAAACACGATTATCAGTCCTAGTGATTAGGATCCTTGGGGTCCATTTGTAAATGAAATCACCCGGCAAATTCACTTTTAGAGCATGGTTTACATTGCAATTAAAGCCCACGAGGGAACATTGTGATTCTTAAAAAGAAAAAAAAACAAGTGTCATTTGAGCAGCCAAATAATACTTTTTAAAACTAGGTAGTCCAACACCACCCAGATTATGGTCCCGTCTAAGTTTTTCCATTTAGACCCCTTGGAGTCTTCCATATGAACTGTTTAATACGTTTATTAAGGGTTTTAAAGAAATTCCGTGCTACTGGAATGGGTAAGGGCTGAAAAAGATACAGTAACCTTTTTAATTTAATCAGTTTAACTGAATTTATTCAGCCAATCAAGGTAAAAGATAGATTTATCCATTTATGCAAATCCTCTACTACATTACTAACCAGTGCGGGGTAATTAAATTTATACAGATTTTTAAGGTTATTATCTACTATGACTCCAAGGTATCTTACGCCGTTTGGGGACCATCTGAATAGGTTTCTTTGTTGATACTCAACATAGTCAAAATATGTAAGTGAGAGAATTTCGCTTTTTTCATAATTCAATTTATTTACCCCGTAAGCATCTAAAAGAGTTTGTATCTTGGAAAGGGAACTGTATGGATTTGTCAAATAAAGGATTATATCATCCACTAGAAGTTTAATTTTGTGGGTTGGTGAACCCCCTTTGAGGCCCTTTATGTCTACGTCTTGTCTGATTGCCTCTGCCAGAAGCTCAATGGCTAGGACAAAGAGCCCAGGGGACTAAGGGCAACCCTTTCTACTAGATCTACTCAGAAGAAAGGCAGTGGATATTTTTCCAACGGTGATAATTCTGGCTTGAGGTTTTTCATAAAGTGTACTGACCCAATTAATAAAACAAGGACCAAATCCAAACTTGGCCACAACCCTGAAGAAATAAGGCAAGTCAAGCCTGTCGAAAGTCTTCTCAGCATCCAGAGTAACAGCTATGCAAGGCTCAGCCCTAGAGGCTGCCAAGTGGATAATGTTAAACAACCTACATAAGTTACTGGCAGAGTATCTCTTTGGAATAAATCCAGTCTGGTCTAAGTATTTACTTAATCTGTTGGTTAGAGCTTTAGGTATCAATTTAATACTTTTTTGGGGGGGGGGGATTGCCATAATTATAGCCATGGAGAACGAATCAGAGAGACTTTGAGTTGTGGATGCTAAATTTAAGGCATCCATAAGGAAAGGAATGGGCAAATCCTTAAAACCATCTTCCCCCGGTGACTTGTTAGATTGTAAGAAAGTTAAGGCCTTTTGAATTTCTTTTGAGGAAAATGGAAGATCGAAATTCTTCTGTTCCTCCCTGGTCCAGTTACAGTAACTTGACAATAGATAAATATGATCTGTTGTTAATACAAAAGTATTGACTACAGTCATTTACAGGCATTAGAGCAGTACTGCTCTTCTCACCTAACTCACAACAAGAAACCGTTGACCGTTACTTGTGAGGTATTATTGTTCACATTCAAGAGTGTGAGAAGTCAAGATTTGTAACAACTCTAGATTGAGCAGAGACTCAGATGGTGAGAAATACTCAGGAGGCACTGAAAAGTTCAAAAAAGCAATGTCCTTACTGGAAAGCAAGGTTGTCATCCACAGGTAATCAGGCAAACAATCACAGAGAGGAAGTGGGCAAAAATCCAGAAGTCAAAAAAGAAGGCAAAGTCACAAACTATGAAGACAACACGAGGAGAATGCTGGAAAGCGATTAATGCACTAGGTATAACGAAGACAATCTGGCAAAAAGACAGAGGAAACAGGGAATTATATATACTGTATAGACAGCTTTTACTGACAGGAATACCAGGGGCAGGTAAGGGATTGGAGGAAGGGGAGGATGATCAAGGGCGGGAGACACACGAGGAGGGAACTTAAACAACAAGACAGATGAGTATTTCAAAATAAAACAGGAAAAAATACATGAAACATTTAGGGTATGTTACATAGATAGCTGCTGTTGATTTGTCAGCTGACAGTTGTCATCTGACCACTTGATGTCAGTGTGCACCCTTGGTAGAGACAGTTCAAGGCAGTAGCACGCCACATCACATTTCTTCATGTGTTTGAAGTTGACATGGATGATTCTTCAATTCTGAATCTTTGCTGCTAGAGAGCCTTTTCACTGGATAGGCGGCAACAAATAAGACACCTTTACATTTCAGTAGAAAGGTCGAACCATTTTCTGACCACTCCAAGGCATTGATGTGCGCTAAACCTTGCACATTTGTTTCTATATGTTCTCCAAACTCTGTTTGGCTATAGCAACACTGAATGATAGAGGTGTTACACACAATCACTTGCTTATAGATCTTTTTTTCCTTTTTTTTTCATATTATTGTGCTGTTTACTTAGGATATTAATTTCTATATTGATTATTATCAATATTTGTTACATAAGTAAATTTATGTTACAAAGGAAAAAAAGCACTTTCATGAAGTCTGACCCTAGTGCTCCCAGATCACAAAAAAGAATATCCCTCTACAGAGCGTCTTATTTGGTGTCAGTATCCTCGTCTTTGCTCCATCAGCCTCCCAAAACCTTGATGATGCCAACAGAAAATGTTAGGGGAGCGTCAGTATTTTTAGTCCTGGTGATTTAGTTTTCTTGCACATTCTCCAGGTGCGCCCATGAAGGAAAAAGCACAGTCTATTCTGCATCTGTGGGGAAAGATGTCTTTTAAGTGCTGTCTTTCCAAACTGTCTAGACAAACTAATTACCCAGAACATCATCTATTTTTTTTTATTCTTGTCTGAAAGAGTTGGGTGTGGAGGCTTAAAGAACCCCCACTAGAGGTTGCTTCAGTAACTGTTGTAAAAATATATATATTTATGAAAGTTGGAAATAATCCCAGCACTGCTCTCCTCTGTCTCTCATCTTCCAATCTTTTTTCTGAATAAGGCTTCAGTGGGAATCGTGCCTAATTTAGCCCCCACCTTCAACTAGAACAGTTTTATTAACTAGAAATTCATCCTCACTCAATTGTTATGCAGTCACAAGTGACCATATTAATTATTTTTTTTTACAGTTGTTTTAATAGGAAAGCAAAATCTGTAGTTTGAGTCTGTCAAATATGGTTTAAACACATTCATCCTCCTCTCTTTCTACAGTCTTTCCGACCACACCTGTACAAACCAAAGCAACTAACACATTCAAACAGCAGAGGGCAGTCAGTACATGGTAGCTACAGTAGTTAAGCTCATCAACAGAATATCTCACCAGATGATCATTTAGACAGAGTCACAGCTGTCGTAATGTGAAGCAAGAGAGTTAAATGCAGACATTTGTGCTTAAGAATTGAAGAAACATTTTACTCAGCAAGTAAGATGTGTATGCACACAGACTGATACTCCTGTCTTTATTCTACCAAATTAAACTATGCAAAATTGCCACTCATTTAAAAGCACAATAGAAAGATGTTGACACAGTAATTAAATTAGGACTTAAATTGGTGAGGCTGAACTTTAGATAACTGTCCTGTGGTAGTCACATAAATAAATCAGTTGCAAAATGAGAAGAGAAGCAATTATTATGAGGACATGTTCTCAGTTTCTTAATCCAAAAGTTACATCCCATGCAAATTATACAAGCCAGTGTATTGTTTTATCTCAATAACTGCTCAGGTAATGTAATCAAGGGCTGCAAAATTAAAGTGTATCACACTTCTCAAAGATTGAGAAAGCCCACTTCTTTCAATATCCCTCTACAGAGCGTCTTATTTGGTGTCAGTATCCTCGTCTTTGCTCCATCAGCCTCCCAAAACCTTGATGATGCCAACAGAAAATGTTAGGGGAGCGTCAGTATTTTTAGTCCTGGTGATTTAGTTTTATTGCACATTCTCCAGGTGCGCCCATGAAGGAAAAAGCACACTTCTTTCAAACTCCATGCGTCAAGTTTCCAACCCAAGCTTTCTTAGGTTATGAGAGAGAGAGACAGTGGAATAATTTGTCATACTGTATACTTCAAAAATCTATACATTTTTTTTTTAGAAACCACTGGTATATGAAGTAATCTAGCAATAGCACAATATTACCATACTCTATTACAGGACTTCCAAATAAAACTAGTATTGTTAGCAGAAAAATTTTCAAGTATCAAAAGTACTCATTATGCAAAATGGCCCTAGTTAGTGTTATATTTATAAAATATGGAGACAATATAAAAAAGGATTCACCCCCCTTGGAATTTTTCATGCTTTATTGTCTTACAAGATTGAATCAAAAGGGATTGAATTGTATTTTTGATACTATTCAACTGAAAAAGACCCTTCAATGTCAAAGTGAAAACAGACCTCTACAAAGTGATCTAACTTAATTTTGAATGTAAAAAAATATATCACCCATTTTATATGTAAAATCTTGATCTGAATAGTAAAATAAAGAAATAAATGTAGTAAAAAGTATAATATATCCTATCGAAATATAGAGTGGAAGTATAAACTACTGTAGCTTAGAATGGACGTATTCAGGTACAGTACCTCAAAACTTCACTTAGTATGGTCCTTGTCTAAATTTACTCGTAGTACAGGACAAAATTGTGTTCTTTAACTTTCATTGGAAAGTGAATGTGCAAATTGTCTTGTATGTCAAATGTATTGTTTTGACGTAGTGTGTTAGATTGGGTGTTGATTTATCATATCTAGTGTAAGTGTAAACATTGGTTGATTATACTGTATATTTTAATATGGACCCCTGGAAGAGTAGCGGTTGCCACAGTAACTACTATTGAGGATCCAAATAAACAACAAACCCCAAATAGGCCTCCTAGGCATTTTGACACCGGGGACTGGCATTGCACAGGCTATATGTGGCATAGTATATGCTAATAGATAAGGAACTTACGTGAATGATTCCCAGTAATAACTGTGATTCAACATCTTTCCATTGTGCTTTTAAATGAGTGGCGCAAGGGAGAAAATTGTGGATTACAATATTCTCCTGCAGATAAAGTCTTTATATAGCCAGAACATTGTAGTGCCAGGTATTGTAGTTCTACCTGCAGCATGAGTCTTAAAACCAAGCAGAATAAATAAAAAAACTCTAACATGTCCAAATCAAATTAAAGACAGTCTGCTCCCACGACATGCAGTATAAATGAATGAGCACCAGCAGATCTATAATGTTTTGGGCATGCTTCTGTAAATTCATACACCTTGGGAGCAGCTTTCATTTTGTGGACTCTGCTTTTTCAAGGTGGAAATATCTCAGAAACCTGCATCATCCCAGCTTTTGCATCATGATATTTACAGTAACATGGCTGTGTGATTTAGGCTTCGGAGGCTGCATGAGCATTGTGAATAATGTAAATATCTTTTCAGCTGTGTACAACACCTAAACTCAATTCTTTGTCTTTTCCTTTATTTTCTAGCCAACACTCCACCCTTGACTTCTTTCTTTAGTACTCTCACATTTTTAATGAAACCTTGTAGGATGGATACATGAATGGATGGCTGAAAAACCTGCAGGCTCTATTGAGCAATCAGAGCAGATTTGTTTGTTCGCTCTGAGACAATGTGGGACACTCGCCATGACAACTGGAGCTGGGCTTGATATTTATCTTGTGTGTTGGCTTTCAAGTCTGAAGCGCTTGAAAGCCCAGGGAGGAACTTTTTGTCACTTGCCCCTAAGCTCAAAATACAGTGTTTCTCTTATGCATGTGTGTGTTTTGTATAAACACCATGGATTAAGTGGAACTCTACCGGGAAGATCAGTAGAGGGTGGATACCCTCAGTTTAACCTCTTTCTCAAGGTGTTTTTTGGAAATTTCTTTGGACACAGACACTGTCACACTTAAGAATGATATAACTCAGGTGTAGCCTGCTTTCACTGTTTCTGTATTTTCATGACTGTATCGAAGTGAGGCGCAGTGAAAGTGCAAACTCCAGCTCTGCCACATAAACACAGTGAAGACCTCCAAGGCCTCCAGCTGGAAAGCCCAGCCCTGCTCTGCCTGTTTGGGCTGGTCCCGCTCCCAGTGATAGCTTACCTGTGGAATTTGCCAAAGCTTTTTTTATATCCCCATTTATACTAGGGCAATAGCTGTGTGCGCTCACAAAGGGCAATGTGTACAAACGTAACCCCGCCATCCTCACTCGCTTTTGCTGAAATATAATCAGTCTTTTAGCCTGGGCTTTGCTTTTGTACCCGGTTTTCTTTCTTTCTTCCCCCTTTCTACATGCACAGCGTTTGCTCGGGAAGAGGCAAAAAATGTTCAGCAGCAACATTGTCATTTGAAAGTGCCCGTGTAAACAGGGCTACATAATTTCATTATGATGCAGCCCCTCCCTGGCACTCTGACATATCAATAGCTGCACCACTATTGTTTAGCCTCAGGTGTTTAATTCTGGTTAGCAGGAAGTGCTGTTGCACAAGGTATGTGGTAAAATGGGCACATCAGCGTGACAGATCATGATGGATGTATCAGAACACTGTTGGGAAATCGCCTGCATCCTGATTTATTTATCTAACCTTTTCTATCATAACTTTGTTTTTAATGCAAACCAGCAGGTACGCGATAGATAAAAGTTTACACAATTACATTTCTTTATTCCAAAAACTCTGACCTCTAATAGTACTAGTCACAGCTGTTGAGAGAATTACAAAAACCAGAAACAGGTTGCTTGATTGTCATAATAAGCAATGGCAGCCAGGATGGATCTGTGGTTGCGGTGTCAGACCTTAAAAAATACATTATTATCAGTATTAAAAGAATGAAGCAGGCAAATGACTTGCATAACATAACATGTGGCAAAATGTTCCAGTAATCCATAATGCCTATACCTGTTGGGTTCTACTATGAGTGTTATGATGCCAGACCGAGGAGTCAAACCTGTCACTGCGGGTTTTGCCAAGCTACTGTTTTGAATAGGATTGAATCAGTAGTTTTTTACCTGCTTTGTTAAACAGGTGATGATCAGCAGGCTACAAAGACAAGAGGCATGGCAATGTAGCTGAAAATGCCTGAACTCTACCATGAAAGGATTCCACATTTAGTTTTGTTATAATCATCCTAAATTCACATAGACCAGAGTCTTAATTGAGTAACAGAGTATTTAATTGTATGTAATATAAATATTCCTTTTAGTTTTATTGGCAGGCATCTTGATTTAGCATCAGGACACACATTTGTAAGGTTGTATGGATGCTTGAAGAAGATCCCTTGTCTCTATAAATTAATATTGCACAGATCATCATTATATAGTGAATCTTAGTTTCAGAACCAACAACAATGGTGAGCAATGACTTTTATGTAGAAAGTTTAAGGCTGCAACTAACAATTTTTTCTTTGTTGTTTAGCCTACCAAGTTATCTTTATTTATTAATCAATTACTTTAGGGTAATTGAAAAGAAAATAGTAGAAAATGCCCCTCACAATTTCCCAGAGCCCAAGGTGATGTCCTGAAATATCTTGGGTTTTGTTTTGTTTTGTTTTGTTTTGTTTTGTTTTGTTTAGTTTAGTTTAGTTTTGTTTTGTTTTGTTATTTGGCAGTTAATTTTAGGGTTAAACAGATTCCTAACTGGATGCGAGGCGGACGAGCGAGTCAGCGAACATCAGATTGTTTCAGTGTTCTCCAATGAAGACGTCCTAACCAGCTCCACGCGTCAGCCAACAGGCTGAGTAACATGTCTTTTGTTAGAAAGGCTCACCCAGGCTCTATTTCTGCAAAAGTTTTGCACCCTTGCTCCACCTCCAACCTATTTTCATATTGTGTTTTAGATTTAAATCTGTGAATTTAAACCTGACTAGTAGCTAGGTGCTAGCTACATTGTAACTCAATAACGCTGTTTGTACTGTCAGTAACTGACAAATAATCAAAATCACCAAAATATAAGGAAATTAGTAAAAACTTGCTCATTTTCGAGGGAGAAATCGCAAGCAGTGCAAAAAAACGTCTCATCCCCTCATCGTGCTACATCACTAATAACATATGTGGACAATTTTTCGCGCTCCAACCGCTACAGTTGGCTCGCTCGCTGTATATCAGGAAGATGTGTTAATGTTTCAAAATTTGTATGTCCAGTATTTTGCTTTATACCTGCAAAAGTAATGACAGTTACATCAACCTCATATATGCTTTGTGTTAAGTTTTAATTAGCAAATTTTAGCATACTAACACGCTCAACGAAGATGGTGAACATTAGACCTGCTAAACATTAGCATGGTAGTATTGTCATCGTGAGCATGTTAGCATGTCTATATAAGCATTTAGCTGAAAAGTACTGTTGTGCCTTAGTAGAAGTGCCTAAACCTTTCTGTAGATTCTTCACCTGTTAAATTTATTTATATGGTCTTGTGCATCAGAAGAAGCATTGACGATCAGGACTAGGTCAAAACCTATTACATGGCTGGACCGTGTACAGTCAGTGGCACTGAAATTTTCGGCAGTTTGTTACAGGGAAAGTCAGTGGAAGTGTCTATAATGTGAATTCCTGGATATTAAATGTTCATTGAATTTTCTGTATTGGTCTTAGCAATATTCATTCTTAAAAACGTCCTGAAGTAACGTATCACATGACATGGTTAAGTTTTGATTGAGTTAAAAAAAAGGTAATAAATACACTTACAAGAACACTTATATCTTGAGATGTTTGACTTGAAAGAGAACTTATTTTAATGTAATAACTATTATAACTATTGTAATTATTTGCTAACCCTCCCTGCTCTTTCATCTGTTTCTATCTTCAGATGTCTCTTGTTTTTCTAAGAATCACTCAGTGTTTTATTGTTTTTTTTTGTGATTTTATTTTGGAGTGCTTTAACTGATTCCTCTCCCTCATGCCTCTCAGCACATGGAGAGGTGCAGCCACGACAGGAATCGATATGAAGACCCCCTGTGGATGTAGTTGAGAACTGTTCTGGACCCGCTGTAAATGCCCCCCAATGATGTGATAGAAAATGTTCGCACTTAATCATTTTGAAAGAGAAACGGCCAATGGGAAAACTTCATCATGAATTCAACTCTGTCACTCACTCACTCACTCACTCCGTTTTGGACATTCGGGGATGTAGCGCTTGACTGTGGCCAGTCCAGTCAAGAAGAGAAACAGCCATAACAATTTTTTACATGGTTTAAGTGATAGTTGGATGTGGTTGTGACATTTGGTCTTACATTAGTATACCATATGTCCAAGGCCTTTTTCTTATGTTCTGTCTATTTCCGTTTCTGTTTTCTCTGATACATTTTAGTTCAGGTTTAGTTGAATACTCTTCAGGAGGATTTGCCCGAAAAGGAAATGCAGAGGAGGGTGTTTTGAACTCTCTGTGACTCTGTGCCTTTTGAGCCGTAACAAAGATACTGTATTCCTCCCATATATTACAGTCTTACAGGTATGAGAGACCAAGATCACATTTGATGGAAAAACAGTTAATAGAGAATTGTACAGATCTTGCCAGCATGTAGCTCAAAACCAGCATTATTTCAAATATGAGATTTTCAATGGTTGGAAGGTGTTTGCTCTCTGTCTTCTGAGGATTCATTAGGCCAAGAAAAGGTATGACCCTAGGGCATTTTCATTAAAACCCTACAGTATTTACTTTAAAATGACTAAACAAAGAACAGCAGAAGAAAGAGAATATGATGAACACACTGTAGATTACCTCTAAGCCTGGTAAACATTGCCCCCACATTAGGTATTAGCCCTTAGGACAGATTAGTGCCATTTTTTCATTATTCTAATATTCTTACCATGGAGCCAACAGGTCTGGTAGTCCCCCTTTAGGGAAATAACCTGAACTGATTTTAATATCATGACAGAAACATACGAAGGGGTAATGATCTCATATCAGGAGATAGCAAAGCATTTCTATTTGTGCCCACAGATGACATGCACAATATACTGTATGGTACCTAAAAGCGATAATAACAGAAACTGTGAAACTGAGAGAGAAGGGTTTTTTTGGTTTTCAGGTTGGAAGATGTAGTGCACAACAGATATAGCAAGACTAGATCAAAACCTAGTATATGACTGGATTGCCTTTTATCTTTTTGCTTCTCTCCTACTGTCTGTGTTCACATATACACTAATTCCATAAAACAAAGTCCCAATAAAGCTGTTTTTATTTACATGTTTTTCTGTTTCTGTTGTCAGACCATGGAATAGGTATGAAATAGTGACTGATTAAGACTACATGTTAACCAGCAGTCAGTCCAAGCCATTTCCAAGCTGCTGCTCTGCACTGTTAAAACCCTGATTTTATAACCACGATGTCGTCACAAAGTTACACACACAAAGTTAAAGACAATGCATATGCTGTGCTATATTTACTTGTAAAATGATCAATAAGAGCAAAAGTTAGAAGCTCATTCACGTCTGTGTCTGCTGGCGTGTGGTCATCTGAATGAGACCAGAGAGAGGTGTTCCTGCGGAGGGAAAGGCCGATCTTGCGCTTGCGTGACAGTAGTGGCGAATCTCTTCTACGGAAAGTAGCGAAGGTTTACTCAAAAAAGTCGCTGGATTTATCATTAGGTGCTTTTGCGAAGAAAAGTTGTTAAAGGGTTGTGAAAAGTTGAAGACGTATTAGAAACTGTTCACGCCAGCAGTCAACTCCAACACTGGGCCAGCTGACCGATGGTGTAACTTCATCAGTCAGTCAGCGACATTGGCGTTTATAGGGCTGGCCCTGCTGTTGCTTTCCTGGAAGAAATTATAGTACCTTTATTTTGTGCTTTTTAGGCAAAAATGCAAGGGGAAAACATCTACAAACCAAATGTGTTCTTTCAGCTTTCTAGTCCATTTGACCTTGTTTAAGAAAATAGACTTTTAAAGTAGTAAAAAAAAGTAACAACCTTTACTTTGATTACTAAGTTAATCAAGTCGGTCATAGGGATTAAATGTATCTCTGTTTTGAAGTGTGTTTTTCCATCAACAATTAGCATTGGAACTGATATTATAAATTAATTTACTATTGAATATTTTTTGATATATAGTTTAAGAGTGTCTTAACCCCACAAATCTGCAATCTGATTTGTTTTGATGTGTTTAGGAGAGAAGGGGAGGGGGTGCGAGTCTTCTGGGACCGACTGAGAGAGCCTTCCTTCACCTCCAGGTGGAACCCCTTTGCCACTGACTTCCCTTTCATCACCTTCACCTACCACCCTGTGAGGGACATTGGTGACACATTCGCTGCTCTCTGCGACGTAAGTTGATTGTTCGATGATAACAGTGTGGCATTGCTTAAAGGTAGAGTTCACCCTAAATCGCAAAAATAAAAACGTTACGTTGGTGTTGAGCCATGAAAATAGGTGTGGTTTTATTTTCATATTTTTCTGCCACAAGCCTGATGTGACGAAGGTGAAAGGAATTTGATTTTGTGGTGCTCTTAGAATTGAAGGAACCGTAAAAATCAACAGCAACATTTTTTTAGGCCTTTAATTTGTCAGAACGAATCTGTCGAAATATTTGTGTTTCTATTTATTTATCCAATCCAGGAGAAGGTGTGTACTCTACTTAGAGTCTTGGAGACACTTAACCATTGTCACAAAAACAACAGTGTGGCGAAATTCATTGTGTGGTCAGACAAGTGATCACAGATGAAATGACTTACTGGAAATAGGCATCAGTCAGATATAATTTTTTGATGTCTAATAAAATACTCAGAGCTGAGACACATCTGAATCCTAATACAGTCAAGGTACCGATATAAAGATATGAAACCAGCACTCAGTCTACTTTTTTAGCTTTTTAGTTTTAGGTTCAGACTACTTGCACTGCTACAAACATCTCCTCGTGTTTTTTAAGAAAACCAGTAGTACAAGTCTGATGTGTTTACAAAGATATTTCAACATAACCAAGATGTGTACGACCAGTTATAACAGTTGGCTCAGTATGAGGAAGACAAAAGAATGGAGCAATCGTGTACTCAGTAATGAAATTTCAGCTGAATAACACAAACATTTGTTTCATAATGTTTCAAACTTGTCATCAGTGTTGTTTCTGCTTCATGCGAGTAAGAGGGAGGGTGCCGTTATACACGTTTCAATGACTGCGCATAAATGTTGACTGGCATCTAAGCCTGACAGACTCAAACTCATGTGCAAAGACCTGGAGGAAAATTTAGTAAGAATGCAAAGCAATGTTATCTTAATTATGATATGGCATTTAGAAATGTGCCGTGTTGGGAGACTGAAGGAACACTGTCAGTGTAGGCAGGTTAGTGATCACAGCAGATAGGTCATATGGATTTGACCCCCAACCCCTGCCTCTTTCCTAGTAAGATTTTAGCTACTAAGTATCATCCACAGTGTTGATCAGGATTCGTAAAACAGTACACACAGCAGAATCTTCCTTCTCCATTTACAAAGAAGCAAAACATTATGTTATGTAGAGAAATTGATATTATATATTATAATTTAGAAATTTACTAATGTCAAAAAATGAAAAAATTCTGTATGCAAAGTGACTTGATAAGGTTTCTGGAAATTAGCATAAAAAATCAGAACGCTAAAAAAGTCTAAAAAAAAACCTGATAAACTCAACCTTCTGCAATTAAATCTAAAATTGCTAAGATGGGCTCTGTGTAAATACAAATCATTCGTGCAGAAGCTGTGCTCCCCTTCTGGCTGCCAGTGTTTTGGCACATGTTAGATTAGTTAGTTTCATTAAGTTATTGTTTTGGCAGCTCTTGGGTTGTTTTAGGGTGCTATTAGGATGTGTCATGTTAAATCTGAGAGATGGACTCCTGGTTCAGGACTCAGTAAAGGTGCGGAGATGTTTTTTAAATCAGCCCAGTTTAGGAGTGAATAAGACATGGATTCATTTGCTCCTTTACACCTGATGGTGACGAGCATCAAAAGGAAGTTGCAGCACACACACGCTACCACAATACACACCCCTCTGTGCAGGCAGGAGTTGCCAGTGCAGTGTCTGCTACAACCAGAAATTAAACCAGATTTCTGTGGTGGCAACCGCTGATCTTGGCCCTGCACAACAGGTGTGCTTAACAGTAAACCTAAAACACTCCTATTACAAACACCACCACCTTAAAATAAGGCTGACTCATCTCGTTTCAAGAATTGATCTCCCTTAAGTCCATGTACTGGAGATCAAGTCAAAATAAATATATGCCACTAAATAAAATAATGCTGCTTATTTAGCAGTAATGTGTACTTTATATGGCTTTTAGATTGAATTACTTTCTCCTAATAAATGTCTGGGATACAACTGTGGATACCATGCAGACTACTTCCCAGATTTATTACTTGTCAAAAATTTAACCGAACAAGACGCTATGTCCCAAATCCATATTACTAAGCAGTAGTTTGTTCACACTGGAAAAGTGACAAAATAAAGTATACTCAAAACACAGAGCATGCATACTAATGCGGTTGATGTTTTAGGGTGCTGTTGATGCACACTATCCTCTGTCAATGCAATGTGCAAAGGAAACGGAGGAGCTGGAAAAAAATATAAAATAAGTTGTGGATGGTGGTGAAACCGCCAAAGAAAGATGCTGCAAAACAAAAATAAATAATCAATCTCAGGAGCAGCATTTTGCTTTCTATATGGGAAGTTTAACTTGCAGTGACATTCCAGAGTCTGAAGTCGCACATATAGCACTGAATCACTTCCTGTCAGTATAAAGCAGTTAACTATGTTGATTTTTGTTGTATAGAATTAGCATGAAGTATGGAATCTGGACACAATGTAAGAGTCTGCGGCCACCTAGTGGTGGTGTTTTGAGCTAAATGCCAACATGCTGAGAATGACTAATTATTGTTACAGTTTAACAGTTGAAATTGTTTAACAGGTTCTGTATAATCTTTACAATATTCACCAACGCAGGTTAGACTGTTAGCGATAATGCTAACATTTACTAAATAGCACTAAACACTAAATACAGCATCTAGTGCATCTAGTGCCATCAACGAGGGGACTCGATGATGGCACTAGATGGAATGTTGATGGATCACCTGAGTGACCATCCTGGGTGGGGCATGAATGTGTGTAACCAAATTTTATGACACTCCCTCCAATTGTTGTTGAGACATTTCACTCAAAACCACGCAAACGAACTCGCTGGAGATGCTAGATGAAAAGTCAGGGGATCACCAAAGTCAGTAAGACTCATCCTCTGGGGACCAAGAATGTCTGGACAGCATTTCCATCCAATAGTTGTTGAGATATTTCTTTGGATAAAAGTCGTGGCCTGACTGACATTGCATTCCATGGAGCAATGGCGCTATCATTCCTGAATATACATAGATTGATGTTACAAAGTAAAGTCAGAGACAGTTACCGTGAAACAACTTTAATAATTTAATGTAGTGGTGCTTGACAAGATTATTTATTTTGGAAAGTAAAAATAAGATTTATTCACCCTAAAATAAGCCCTTGTTATAGTACAAGAGTTGAAACTCAGAGAACCTCATGTATGCTACACCCCGACCAAAGCAAGCAGCCAAGGAACTGCAAACGTAACAATAAATTTGTTCTGTGTTACATCTCTGATCATCCTGTTTTCTTGTCCACAGATCCAGAACTTTCGTGAGCAACTCAGGGATGCAGCACAGAAAGTCCATGCCATGAAGCCAGTCCCTGGGAAGGCCAATGGTGTCCTGGTCCTGAATCAGCAGATCCACATCGACGTCTATGTGGGCCTCATGTCTTTCATCGGGAACCAGAACAAACTGGGCTACTGCATGGCTCGAGGAAACATTGGCTTCTAAACTTTTCAACATTAACATAATACTTCTGTTGTTGTTCAAATTGTTTGCTCTAAATTACAAAGCTCGTATTCAAGTAGATAGGTTTGTTTACAGAGAGTTCGTAATTCTTGAAGGCTTGACCAAAGATTTTTCCTTATTCGGGTTTACTTTTGTTTCATGTGGAAGCCTGGATTCCCAGGATGAAGTGTATGAGGTTTAAACAACTTTGTGATCTCCCCCTCTGCTTATTACCAGTGTGTGGTGTCTGAGCACTCAGAAATTTCCACATTTCAACACCACTCTTCACTGGATGACGGATCCCTCGCTGCTCTCAGGGAGCTTTGTATTTGCTTCTCAGTGATATGGTAATTCAACTCTTTCGCAACGGGACTCCTTTCTTCCTCCCCCAGTGTCTCTGTTAAAAGCTCATTCCCATGCCGTTCAGCCCCTTAGAGATTCACTGGAGCATGGGGGGCACATTTGTCAGTTTATCATTTGTAGTGTATTTATACAGTGCATACAGTGCTGGAATTTGTCCTTGAATTGTGTGTTTACCGTGTGACGCTCTGCCTTGTTTAGTATCATCTGTTTGTTTTTTGAGCCACAGACATGAATATATAAGATGACTTATTTTGTTATCTTTCAATTTTATTAATATGAAAAATATGCTGTTTTTTATGCAGACTCCTATGCACTATACCTTGTCCCCACTAAGTAAGAATTTGTAATTGCTGAAATGTTAACCTAGTGGTGACCTTTGACCCTTTACCAATGCTACAACTTTTGACGTACAATACAAAGAGTACCCGTGCCTGCACCTGATGTTCTGTCGTTGCTGCAGCACATGAGTAATATTATCACACATTTAAAGTTGTTGTATAATTAAATTAAGATTTCATGCTGGTTGATTTGGCGACACCTGTGGTTACCGGTGGTAAAAGCATGTGTGGTTTAGTTCTACAGCAAACATTCGCTGAGCAGCTACTTTGTCGCCAGTTCAGTGCTTTTAATATGAAGCAGCAGCACTAGGACGTGTTGCGTTTGCATTAGCAGTAACAACCGCAGTTCTGACTGAGCTGTAGGAGAGTGAACAGTGAATAACTAGGCTGATAGCGGTGAGATAAAATTACAGTCAGTAACGCTGGATTATATGATATGTCATTTCTCAATCAATCTAACAGTGTAAATCCACCTTCCTGCAACTCTAAAGATAATGAATAAACAATAAATGATTATATTCTATTTGTTTAATCTGTACGTAAACAAAGTGTAATAACAACAAAATGTCGTTACACGGGTCTTGCAGATCATGAGAGTCGTGCCAGTCCGCTCATCCAATGCTATCTCTCAGCATGAAACTTTATGAGGGCATTTCCCAAAATGTCAAATCTTTTCTTTAAAGAGATAATATGATCATACCTCTGCCTTCTACAACCAAGAAATGGCAGAGGGACGTTAAGAAGTGGCCTCAGATAGCAGAATCACTAAGTTAGCTTAGCGTTAGCCTAGTGATGTGGTGATGCAGGACTCTGAGGCTCTGATGTGGTTCTATGTCTGCTTTGAGACAGACAAGGTTCAGTTCCCCCTCCTTCAATAAAACGCATTTGTGCGGAGCCAAACTAGGGTCAGCTGAGAAAAATGAGCCACGTGTAAAGCTGCACTCTGGGTTTCCAAATCTGTGCGCACGGTTTATAAACCCTGCTCACGGTGTTGAAAAACATGCGCAGGGATTTGCGTACGGCTTTCTTCTTCAGGTTTTGGAGTGAAAATACAACGTGAAACGTCCAAAGCCAATTGCAATATAGCATGAAATCTACCCTTAAATCTAGATAACTTGGACTTACTTGTCGGATGCGGGCACTAAGGGAGTATCAGCCTCACAATTTTTTCAGATTGTTCATCACTTCACCATCAGTAGCAACAGAACCAATAAAATAGCTAGCTAAATAAGCTACTGAATGTTATCCGAGGTCCCCTTTCCAAGTCTTCCTCTCATCCCTCGGTAGAAGAAGGCAGAAGTGATCACATTGTCCCTTTCAAGATGTGACAGGCTGTGTTCCCACATCATGTGCTTCTCCAGAATCTCTGAGAAAAGGGAGGACACCTGTAGCAAGCTGCTAACTCTCACAGCGGCCTGTATATCGAAGGGAATAACCAGAAGCTGGCATCATGGAGTTAGGAATAAGGTGCATAGAGAGGTAATTACTGAATGTAAATATACTGAATGGCTATTGATGGAAAAATGCCGACCATAAATAGTAACAAAAACTTGGTTTGATTTAAAGAAAATCTTAAGGATATCGTTAAAGCTTCAAAAGTAAAATTGCACACTAGTAAAATACAGACTCGTTTACAAATGACACCTTTCCCTGAGTGACAAAAGTCAATGTGGACAAACTAAGCCAGCAGTATTTAGTCTCTTCAGGCAATCTCATCAGGAAACAAGATTAAGTATTTCCCAAGAAGAGTGTCACAGGAATACATGCAGCTGTTATTCTACATGGTAAATTATATGGTAAAGTTCAGCACCTTCAGTATCATGTATCATAACCTTAGGGTTTTGAGGGGTTAACATGTTTCCTCCCAGAATGAGGACGTGTCTGTCATCCGGGATCAAGCACTGCTCTGGCCTGGAGCGAGGCACCTCATCCATATTTCTGCTCTCAAGGTTGTAAAAGATGTCCAGAAAACAGGCTTAACTGCCAGATAAAGGAGCACGCATAAAGTTATGTAGCTTAGCCCCTCAAGAAAAGTTAAGCAGAGTTTCACGTTTGGGTCACCTGATCATTCAAAGGGGTGACTTTATTTGAAAAATATCCAACTAAGTGTATTTATTTTGTTTGGTTTCCATGGATGGCAGTTGTAGCTGTAATTATTTTATTCTTTAATTTTCATGACTTTATCTTGGCTGCAGGTAAACAAGTTACCAAAACATCGTGCAATAGCATGACAGTGAATGCTTCAAAGACTGCCATGTCACAAATAATGGAGGACTTCCTCAGATGTAGTATTTGTGATTACACTGTTTGCTGTTCAGATAATGCACTGTACAAGTTCTGTCATGTTTAAAGTCTCTTGTTTCCTTCCAGTCTTTATTTGTGTAACTGTTAACAGCATCGCTTCTCCTAATACCAGGATGTAGGATAAATATGGGCCAGTGTTTGTGTGCAGATGTTCATTCAGGAGACAGGAGGGAGTGTGGATGTGTTGTTGTGCATGATCCATCCCTGTCCTCGGATGCTCCTTTTTTCCTTTAGAGATCATTATGTTTAGCCCTCAAGGTACTACATCTTAATTAAAGCTCTGATTTGCTCCCAAGAATGCGTGCACACTCCTTACAGCACTCAAGACGTACTACTGAGACAGCACAGGTGCGCAGATACTGGCAGTTTAATATACATAAATAAATGAATGGACATAGTTAACAAAAGACCTTGGTTTCGATCTAAGCACATATGTGTTAGGTGTTGTGAGCTGATTAAATAAACATTTCACCACAGTACATCCGTCCATTAAGACAATCATTAGATATGCAGTAGAAAATGTACACTGTAAAACTTTAAGCTACTTCAAATATAGTATGAAAAGACACAAAGAAGTGTCCATTTTGTAACATTGGAAATTAGCTTGACTCGAAAGTGATGAACTTATCTTTTTACATGAAAGCAGCATTAATTGATTCTTTTAAACACAACATTGACATCGGCTGATGAAGTTGATGTGGTGAACATGTTAGCAAACAGTCGTCTATTTACAGAAGACACGAGGGAAACATGGAGCAATATCAGCATTAAGCTGGATTTATATCTGTGTGTTAAGGGGTTACGCTGTACCTATGGAGGCTCTGTGCATAGGCTCCACGGTCAAGGCCAGTTATCTACTTCTGTGTAGAATCGAGACCGTAGGTACATTGCCTACGCCGTAGCCGGACATGCACCTCAACAGGAATGTAACTACCTGTCGCAGCGCCACAGTCCGCAACAACAATGGTTGGTCTGCTCGTCCATGTCAATCATTGGCCGGACAAGCAAAGACAATTCCCCCCCTTCTGCATCAATTGGTACAATGCTCGTACTCACCACTCCCTACGACGTCTTCTCTCTTCTCTCTGCGTTGCAGTAATTTCAGTAAAAGTTACTGTTGTTCAACATTTGTCAGCTCCAACTCCGACATGATCCACTCAATTTCAGTCGCCATTTTGTGAAGTAAACCATGAAACTCAGCACAGTGGCATAGAAACCCCACTGCCAAGTAGCACGTTGGCGGTGTAATTGCTGAGTGACGCAGACACACCAGCACACAACTACAAATGCTAACGACGGCATAGGCCACTTTATTAGGCTACGGTGTAGGCTACGGCGTAGGCTCTGCGTCGGTCCTATGGCGAAATATAAACAGCCCTTTATGATGTAGGCTGCCCTGCAGCTGATGTGCGCCTCCTCCAAATTGCAACTACATGTCGGGGCTACAGCATCAACGGAGATATCACATGGGGACAGCAAGAGCTGTGACTGGCTGCTTGTGTTTTACATGCTTCTGATGACGAGAGAGTTTGTTGAGTGAAGACAATATTAAGGAAGTTAAAGAAGGACTCTCCATAGTCTTCCCCTTTTTTTACTAACAAACATCTACAAAGTAATTACACAGCAAACCTTCTGCTCACCCTCATCACCACTCAGTGTGAATGAATGAACATAAACACAGTGACTGCACCAGTAGCCTTTAACCAGATATCCTACTAATAAATGGAGAAATCTCTGTCTGTCTTTCAATTTTCTCGGCAACCGCTCATCCAATCAACTTCAAACTTCACGTGTGTATTGTTGAGGACTCAGGGAATCGCAGTGTCGACTGTGAAGGTTTTTGGATGAGCGGCTTTTGAGAAACATAAAAGGAGAAACATTAAATCACAGTCGGTTAGAGCTGGGGCAACTTGTACCATCTGAAGTGTGGAAGTATTTTAGACAGAGACCCAAGCTCTGCAAAATTGTAAATGGCTTATCAAAGCAGTACAACACGGTCACTTGAAGCGAAAGTATCCCGGAGCGCTTTGTCTGAGACGCAGCAACAGCAAGACAGCACCGTTTTGTTAACTTTTTATCTCCTCCCAAGCATGATAACCTGTATTAGCTTTATTAAAAGATGGAAAAAGTAATTTATGCACCGCTGCTGTTATGGTAACAAATCGTCACACCATGCGTCATCTAATCTTGTTGTTTGGTTGTTGTATATTTTCTGTTTCCTTTAACGGCCATGTATTCGTGAGAAAATTTGCAGTTATCAGCCTCCTCTACTGTGGAACCATCTTCCAGTTTGGGTCTGGGAGGCAGACACCCTCTCCACGTTTAAGGGTAGGCTGAAAAACTTCCTTTTTGATAATGCTTACAGTTAGGGCTGGCTCAGTACCTGTACTTTGCCATGCCCCCCCCCCTTTCTCTCTCAACCCAGCCGTTGCCAAATGCTTGCTCATGGGGGGAATATTGGGTCTCTGTAAATATAACTATAAAGAGTATGGTCTAGACCTGCTCTTTATGAAAAGTGCACTGAGATAACTTCTGCGTTACATAAATAAAATTGAATTTAATTTAATCAAATTAACGTTAAATCGTTTCCTTACTGATGCAAAAATACATTTGCCAGATTTTAAATCTACACTTGCCAATTTAATAAGTATATGTAGATAAAACTAATGCAGTATTATGCAACATCCCTGCAATAAATCCTCCATTCATGAGGATTATAATTTTCAGTTTTTATTGAATCTGTTTGCAAGAGGTGTTCATTTATTTTAATGTTCATTTTGGAGGCTATAATTTGATCTGTACTGAGCTATAGTGAGAGGTCTACTATTTTGTCCATCCCATTTATATGAATTAAGGTTGACAAAATATTAGGCAGATGATTAGATGATTGAATGAAATATTTAACTACATATAACTACAAATATTTAACAACGATGCGGCCTGATTATGTACAACACAGGCAACTAGTGTTGCGTAGGCGATATCAATGGGTAAAATGCAACTCTCAACTATAAATCAAACCCTACACCGTAGGTATCTACGGCATAACTGCCGTTAACCCCTTGCTACCATAAACACTGACCAAACCAAACACTGACCTTTCAGTTCTGGTTCGGTCTTTACCAACTCCAGAGAATAATATCTGGCTCCTTGTCTACTAAATGCTCCACTATGTTCACCAGCTAGTCGCCAACTTTGTCTGTCTTTAGTGCTGGACAGGTAGGGGACAGTGGGTCAGGGGTTAAACTGAAAACAGCTCCTTGCTGTTTCTGGAAACAATGCTCATTAGAGCAGTGAAACCAAATGAAAACATGTATGTTGTGGGTCGTAAAACCAAAACAATGAGCTGAAAGAGGCTAAAAAGCTCCATACAGCTGAGAAGAACTTCTTTGTCAGGTGCTAATTCTCTGTGGGTTTGTCACTATGAATGACCCCTTTCACATTACACATGGTCATTTTATCCATTGTTGATATTATAAAAACTAATTAGTACAGCCTTAAGTTAACAATAAAAAATCATTTGATTTGACAATTTAACAGCATGACGTTTTACAATGCAGTTGAAGTATGAGGGGGACATATAGTTTTAGAAATGAAGAATACTACAGAAAATTACAGTTTTGCTACAACTTACAGTATAATAACTGATTGTTAGCCTAGCTAAACAATGGTACATTTGTGTGGTATGTACACATTCTGGTTGAAATCGTATAATGAACAAACTAAGGAGCCGTTTTATATGAGAGTGTGTTGCATTTTCACTTATGAATCTGAGTGATTCAATTATTTTTCATCACACTTTCCTGTGTACTTGCAATACAGTGCAGAACATGTATATCACTGCTTTGACAAAGAGAAGTACATTGACTCACAAGATAAATGACTCTGAAAGCTAATGATTGCATTCCTTTCTGGAGAGGTAAGTTCGTGCCCTGGGCTAGATAATATGGCGTATGCTTCACTCCAATTATTTTCCACCAGGAGAACATCAAACCGATCGGTTGGCAGTTTGCCGCAATGGACCGACGTTAGTGTACACTTTGGGTTGGGAATACCAGCCAGAGTGTCTGCCCAGTCTTGTCAGGCCCCAAGAGAAATGAATTCTGTAAAATAAATAAATAAATAAATTTAAAAAAGGATTTTTTAGTCTAAACACACACAAAGCATGATGTTTATAAAAACAGTATTAATTTAGCAATTGACAAATTAGGTAGTTAGCATGAGACCTGTTGGAGAGAGGACTTGAAGTGGTTGTGTTGGAGGTCAAGGTCACAGGAGGTCACAGCGGAAGTGTCCACGTCTAGCTCGACAGGTCCAAGTGGTTATTTTTGCCTGATTGTGACGTGAGATGATTTTCCCACTGCCCTGAAGTGGAATGTGATCGGGAAAGTGAGAGGTTTAAAAACTGCCCATCAGTGCCTGTGACCCCAGATGGCCCCAGCTAACAACCAGAGCTGCCTTGAATGCTCGGGGCAAGTAACATAAGACAAATTCTGCGAGACACTCTTGCAATCCTGGTGTGGCACGCAGTCTTCTCATCTCTCAGAAATACCTTCAAAGCCCTCGTAGATATGCCAGCTTGGATACCAGGTTTCTTTCACAGGTCATGCAACCTCGAGTCACCATTTTCATTTCTCTGACATCTGTGTTGGTTGTTTGTTTGGTAAACATGTTACACCTGTCAGAGGAATGCCGGTTGCTAACGGGCCAAGTCCAACAGCATTTATTATGCTCTGTGGCACTTTCCCCTTCTTCTCGCCTCACTCGTTCTTCCATCTGTTGCCCTCATAGCGGTGAATACAGTAAGTGTGAAGGAGTGAATGTGTGAGGAAAAGCGTGCGCGTGTTTGTTCACGCATGTACCGCAGGTGGATGTGTTATCGCACACATGCACACAGAGGCTACTGGGTTGTTGTCTGGATTGCTGTCTTGTAATGGAGATAGAGACACTGTTTTTATTTATCCCTCCCCCAGCTGTCACTGTTGTGTCTGGAGCGTGTTCGCTGAACTCAGGGCTATGGGACACTTGGAGATCTGTCAAATCCACTACCCCTCCAACTATGCAGAATGTTACAGCCCAGAACACACCCTGGATTCTTGTTGTGGAAAACAAAAGCTGAGAGGGACGTTCAAGAAATGTGCAACCTTTATCTGACTCTTCTTCCTAAATATTTTTTTGTACAGAGCAACAATAAATATGATTCCTTCGGAATGATTTTAATTTTTTTATATATTCAGTGTACACTATGTGGGATCATGTAACTTCTCATGAAGGGAAACAATATTGGCTTTGGTGGATTTTTTTTAAACATTAAAACAGTAAAACCTTGCAACTTAGATGTCAAATTTGGATGCTATATTTCAAATGTCTGGGACCACTATCAGAAAAATATCACACCAATTTTGTAGGACAATAATTGCAAATCCATTGAGAGTATACTCAGTCTTGTTTCCTTTACAGATAGCTTTCCTTCCGTGGTGGATCATTTCCTTTCAATCCCTCGTGCATACGTAGGTAACTAGTATTTGATGGGGGGGCTCTGCCATCAACACTAATGGAAACTAGTGTTATTGTCAGTGAAATGTGTTTATATTAAAAGTAAAAGTGCAGAATGGCCCCTTTCAGTGTTTTATTATAATATATTTTATTATTGAATTAATATTATAGAGGTATAAAAATGTAAACAGCATTTCAAAGGTACTGCAAACTTAAACATTTTTTTTGAGCTGTAAACTAAATGATGACTGTACTGTGATGAAACAAATCAATGCTGGTGTTGATATTGACATTTCTTTGCAAAGTTATAAAAACAGAGTCATCCGCTTAGGATTTCTTTTCATCAAGAAGTTTCTATTTTTAAAAAAAGTTAATGCGCTCTGATCAGCAGTGGGCGGCCAACCTCCCCGGATGGAATAAGTGTTATAAGTATATATATTTATATGTTTAGAAACTATGTATAAACGTTCTGGATGTTATCAATAGTCCATATAAAGCAAATTAATAGTTTAAAATATATATATGCTGAGTGTTCAGTCTACTATTATTACTTAAATAAACCTGCCCAGAGTGTACCAGTATGATTATGCCAAGTGTCAAGTGAAAGAGTGCTGACTGAGCTGCAGTTCCAGTCTGTACATGCAGCTTGTGCAGCTGAAGAAAATCACCATACCGGCATGTATTCGACATTAGACGAGCACTGTTCACTGGGTGGATGATGACTGCCTTCTCTTCCCTGTTTCACATGTTGGGCAGTATGTGAGAGGGAATCTGTGTTGCCATGTCAGTCATCCGGCTCCTTGTTTTAGGATGCCCCGATTAGACGCTGGGCAGACGGTCAGCAGTGCTGGGACTAAGCACTGATGACAAGCTGCTGGAAAAGCTGCGGCGGAGGAGAATGAGCAGAGTCTGCATGTACACATACACACACACACCCACACACACACAGTGAACCCACATTCATGGTAAAATCCTGATACACATACACATCATAGCTGTCTGCAATCTGATGCCCATGATAAGATTTTATTGCTGCAGTGGAAAACATTGTGTGTGATTTATGTTGTCTAAGTTATGGTTTACATTAGTTTGTCTTAATTTAATGTTGATCCCGATTTTGTTAAGTTTTGAGTTTAGCATTTAACATTTGCCTTCTTGCCAACAGGGGGAAACAACTGTCTACCCTCTTCATACTGACAGACAGTGTAGGTAAGCCATAGCAACTATTGCACAGAACTATGCACTATTCCAGTATATTTTTGAATGTATGGTATTAAGTTTTAAAAAGTACACATTGCCAAATCAGTGTTGTTTGTTTTTCTTGTGGTTTTGGCGGCATGAGCTGTGGCGCGGTTGTATATTTTAATAATGTTAATCATGTGCTATGAGCCTCAATAATGTTATTAAGAATTAAACCTGAGCCCTATCAGATGAGTTTATGTTCTACAGTTCTAGCCTCCCAGACTCTGCCAGATCCACTGGTGGGGCTGTGTTTACAACCCCATGTTGTGCAGCCAAACTTTATTCAAACCACCGACATTTGTTTAATGCGATGGTGGAGATTCCGAGGTTTCCAAATACGCAAGACTTTTCAGAAAACTTGTATGAAATTACGCAAAAGACATCTAGAATATTCCCATTTGACTGAATTGTGCAGCCATAAAAACACAATGTATTGAGTTTCAGTATTTCACCTATTGGGAACATATAGCTTTAATGTTCATACATATGAAACTGTCATACAGTGTGCAGACTGCTTTTTTAATCTTTATTTTAAGGAGAGTGGGGGGGGTTTAAAGGGTATATTAAAAGTGTTTTTAATTATTAAATATAAGCAATGTAATATGGATATTATATTTAAATATTTTGCAGATTAAGTAGTAGAATTAAGAGACTTTCACCCTTTTTCTCTTTTTAAAAAATATAACTTTGACTGTCAAATTTATACTATTAGTGCCACTGTCACTCCTATTATTAATAGTGTACAGTTGTATGCGTTGTTGGTCTTGGTATTCTGCTTGTTCCTGTTAAAGTATTACTGTTTTCTGTGCTGAAATACTATGGCTTGTGTGAAACAGGATGATTTTTGAAAAAAGAAAAAAAAGAAAAACTATTAGGTAATTTCAAAAAATTTATTTTTGTTGGCATGTTTCAGTGTTGGAAAGTAACTAAGAACATTTACTCCAGTACTGTACTTAAAAGGTACGGTGCCTGTACTTTACTTGAGTATTTCCATAATATACTTTATGATTCTACTCAACTACATTTAAGAAAGAAATATTACATATTTCAGTCTACTAAAGTACATTTATTTGGTTAGTGCCGTTACTTTTAAGATTAAGATTTGCTACATAAACCATCAGAGCTGAAACGATGAGCTGATTAATTGATCCGCCAATCGGCAGAAAAATAATCGGCAACTATTTTGACTATCAATTATTTTCAAGCAAAAATGCCAAACCCTCCCTCAAATAAGAAGATTTAGTGCTTTTTATATTTACTTTGTTTTTTTGTTTTTTTGGTTGTTTGTTTGTTTGTAAAATGATGACACCTGGGGCTCTGGGATATTGTGATGAACATTTTTTCACTATTTTATGACATTATATTATTTAAGGAAGTTAATAAAGGAAATTAGCCCCATCTCGACCAACTCCAACATAAAAGTACCGCTTACATGTTAATACATTGACAATAATGATCCAATAATACAATAACACTGGCAGGGGCTTTTCTGGATAGTGAGTACTTTTACTTAAACTACGTTTAGTACAATTTGTTGCCAATACGTCTGTTCGTGGCAATGCGACTTTGAACACTTCTTCCAAGACTGTCATGTTCAAGGGATTTTGTTACGCACATTTTTTTTTGGTCTTTTTTCACTCTACCTCAAATGAAAATCAAAAAACTCGGAAATACAAATCCAGGCTAAAACTCAGTGTATCAGTGTGAAAACATACTACACGTGACCCATATGGCAAAATATTGTTATTATCCTTTAAGAATGTTAATCACACTGGTCTGAGCACTGGCCATTTCTGCCTCAAGGGCCTGTTTCCTCAGCAAGTGGTGCAGTTTATGAGTGAGTTTAAGATGTCAGTCTGAGCCTCGGTTAAAGCAGCCCTCTTTTAACTGTCCCCCAGCCTGACCTCCGGCACAGGAGGGAAGAATGTGATGGCTTGACGCTAAGTGAGCACCCGGCTCTCCCTTCCCTCTGACCCCCTCCACAGCAGCGGCAGCAGCCCCTGGGCTCCCTGTGTCAGCCACTGTGTCCCCAGCAACCTTCTCACAATTTGCAAATACGGTATGTTCTTGATATGGCTGGCATGTCGTAGATGATGTCCCAGTGGTGGGAGATAAATTTGAGAGCAAGGAGATGTCAGGCCGGCGACAGCTGTGGGCTACAATTTCACCAGATGTCTGCCGTTGCTAACCTTCAATAGACATGATCTGGCCACCCCCTGGACGTACTTAACATGCACAGTAAATATTTTCTCAACACCAAGCTCATAGGAGGCGCAAACCAGAATTCGTTTGTCACGGCTCACATGGCCAGAGCCTTCAGCGGCATGATTTATAAGATCTGGAGACACAAACTAATGACCTCAGGACAACTAGTGGTGGAAGAAGTAGCAGTACGACAGTGTAAAAATACTCTGTTATAGGTAAAAGACATGCGTTCATATTTTTACTTGAGCCATAGTAAAAACATATTAGCATCAAAAACATAATTTAGGAGCTATAACTGATATTTTTATAATAGCAATGTATCAAATAAAAGTGATAAGTGTGAAAAGTGTGAAAACACTGTGGCAGTTTTAAAGGGGTCGCAATGAAACTACAGAGAATTGTCATGGGAATCTGCAGCTCCTCTTGGTTTTGCTTACTCTTTCTAGTGAGTTTATTTTGGGCCTGCAACTTTACTTGTTGTGGTTCACTCTCACCGCTCTCGTATTGCTGTTTTTTTGGCCACAGCAGGCAGCTGTTTTTAATGAAAATGCTCTAAAAACCTGCAGTACACTCCCTGCTCAGCACCAAGCAGCAGACGGACACAGCTGGCAACTAGCTAGTGAACATAGCAGAGGATGTAGCAGCTAAGGAGCCACACATGTCCCTCAAGAGTTGGTGAAGACCAAACACAGAGCTAAAACAGAGTGAATATTAAACCTACAATTGCCAGTGGAATGCTAACGTTGTTCTGTACATGCTGGATGTGTAAATATGCAACTGTTTGCTAACAATTTGCCACATCAACTTAAAAGCTGATGACGTCAGTGTTGCATTCGCAGCTTGTTTTTGCTGCCCCCAATTGGTCAAAAATTGCAGGTTTTAAAGTACCAAAAATAAAAGTATTCATCAGTCAGAATGGCCCATTTCACAATAATACTGTAAATATTATATTATTGTATTATAATTACTGATGCATTAATGTACATATCACATTAATGTTACAGCTTGTAAAGGTGAAGCTAATTTTAACTAGTTGATATACTTCTGGGTAGTTTAATCTATAACAACACATTGTTGATTTTACAGTATTTTCTGTCAGTAATCTGAATCTGCAAATGAACTCCTTACTAAACCTTTAAAATAAAAATGGTGGCATAAAATGTACAATATTTGCCTCTGAAATATAGTAGAGAAGAAGTATAAAGTAGCATAAAATGGAATTACTCAAGTAAAGTACAAGTATCTCAAAACTGTACTTAAGTACAGTACTTGGGTAAATATACTTACTTTCCACCACTGCAGACAGCGCTGACGGGTGGGTTGTCTGTGTGTAAACAGAGTTTACATTTCAGCAGTCTTCAGTCGGCCACGAGGTGCCACCAACATGGCTGTGGCATTTCCTGTTGTGCCACAGTGTATGCCATTCTGACTCTGGGACAGAGTGCAGATTGGTCACAGACGTTCCCTGGTCACTTCAGCGTGATTTAAACCAAGCCCCGAAATGACTTAAGTTACATTTCTGTGCTTCCTGGCATTGCTGAAATCAATTCAACCCCTTTTAAAATTGTTTTGATAAGTGGGATAGTGTGGTGTTTTGAAAGGCCTCACATGGTGAAAGATAAGCTTTTCTTTGTGTGATGACTCTCTATGACTAATACTGACAGAGTCAGGAGAGGTGTGATGACGCCTCCATGTGTGTGTGAGTGTGTGTGTCTGCGCTCGAGCTTGCGCATGTGTGGGGCATTCTGTGGCCGTGCCTTCACAGAATCACCTTACATTAGGTTTGGCACTTGAACTATTTGTCCGAGTTCACCCCGCAGTTGATCTCTTTCCCATCCTTCGCTATCAGCACAGTCGACCTGAGGGTGTTGGAGCAGCTTTCTTGTTTGAGTGTGTGTGTGTGTGTGTGTGTGTGGGTGTGTGTGTGAGTGTGAGACAGTGTGTTGCAACTGAGCATGGTTACTTGGCCGTGTCGGGATGGGGTGGGGCTGAAAAGGAGCAATTTGGCATCTGTAGATTACATGGAAAAGTTGGCTGATGACATATTCATCACATTTTCCACTCTTCCACTTTTTTCCAAACAAAAACTAGGGAGGATCTGGACGTTAAAACCCAACAATGCATATCATGCAGCACCCAAAAAAGCACTGGACATTTGTCTAAACTTACCATCAACAAGATGTGTTTGCTTTAAGAGTGAATGTTCAGAGATTTGTCATCGGGTAGGTTTTTCTCAGAATCTGGGTGAGCGAGAGAGGCATGGATCTTTTGGGATCACTTAAATTAGCTGTGTATGAGCGTCTGTCAGGATTACACATATTTCAGATGGTTTATGTGCCTTATGTAGAAGTAACAGGCTGTACTGTAGGAACTGAGTGAGGAGAGACTGAGTGCAGGAGATGAATGGGATCCACAGGCCCCTGAGGCTCAACAAACCTGTCCTGCAACCTTCTTATCCAGCCTTCTGTGGTCTTAAGAACGGATTTGTTTTTCAGACCTGTTATTTTCCTGCTTAGTTAATACTGACTTCTTGTATTACAAAGCAAAAACAAACACAGAAGGCAACTACAGTATATCTTATACAGGCAAAGCAACGCTGGTTGAGCTTAGCGCTCCTCCTTAACCTCATAAACATTGACTGGTCATGCCTTTTGTGACTTAATTAAGTAATTTAAGTAATATCTGGTTATTATTTTTGGCAATGTATGATTACGTAGGTGTTTAACATTTTCCCAGAAATTTCAGCTGGTGACTCGACCCCTTCTCTGTTCTCTGTTCTGCCTTCCTTTGTGGTTTGGTGAAAAAAAACACTAAGCTTGAGATTTGTTGCTATTGCTATATAGGCTATAGCTGCCTTTTGTTTTTGTTTTTTTACTTATTTTTTATTTTATTTACTTGTTTGCAGCAACTACCAGCAAATAAAATCACTGATTCATCAAGTGGCTTCCCATGTCTTTCATTATGGGACTTTATGAGAAGTCCATCCTCCCAAAGATTCAAAGTAACTCAATTTGTATTGTTAGGAATAACATTGTCAGCTCAGCTGTGATCCCCATTATGTTACTACCTCATTAAAAGCTGATGAACAGACTGCATAGAAACAATCATAATGTGATAACTCTGTTACACATAGTTTTTTGTATAGGTTTAGTTTCTTACCGAACTGTCCGTAACAGTTTGAACAGAAAAGATAGTGAACATGCTACTGAACTGAAGACAATTGGAAACAGCACCGAACATAACAGCATAACGAACAGTGATTACTCATACATGTAGCAGTGTTCATTTTGGGGCGCTGGTTTTGATTTAGATTAAGTCTTAAGTATGTTTATGAAAATGTGTATAAGCTTTAGTCAAATTTTAGTCATATTATTTTTGTTAGTTTTAGTCCACGAAATCTAAAGAGATTTCAGTCTAGTTTTTGTCACTGACATGTTAGTTTCATTTTCATCATGCATTTTTATTTTTATGTCTTCAATGAATTATGAGGCTACAGCTGTCAACATCTTTGTATACAGTTACCATGGTTTCAGGTGTTTCTCGCAAGGTGTGCATGTCGCGGTAGTGCAGACTGATTCACCTCAGTAAATCCAGTTAGCATTTCCAAACTCTGTCTGTTGAACAGAACCAGGAATCTAATCTGTTCCCGCTAATCTAGCATTACTGCAGCTACCTGTGCTGTTTACTGCAGAGTAGTGAGTCATTCACAAGTTGGATGCGCTCACTTGTTCACTAAAACACTCTTAATTTGCTAGGTTTAGTTGGAGAGGAGACGCTATATCATCAGATAACAAAATACTGTGATCTTTGTTTAGCGAACATCTAGAGGACGATTTAGATGGACCGCCGACATTAATCCTGGAAGTTACTCACTCTTCTTGTTAGCAACACTAAAGACAGCAGACTGAAAGTAACATTGATGTTACGTCCAGAGCACGTCATAGTTAACTTAGCTCACCTTCGTATCAGTGTGGGTTCGCTGCCAGCATTCTTTCATAGTTTGTCTCCGTTGTTTTTTTGGCGCTCATTGTCTAATTCTCAGTGGATTGTAGATTAATTTAGTTCATAATTCTCTTTCTTCCAAGAACAGGTAACGTCAGATAACATGACTGACAGACACATAACTTTGCAAGGTGTTTCTTATTAATAGTGGTGCAAACAGGGCTGCAACAGGCGGCTAAATCATCTTTTGGAAAGCGGAGGAAACTGTTTTACTAATCAGGAGCTACAGTGTGTGATTCCACAGATGCAGATTGTTGAAGACTTTGCATTAAAAGATCTCCCTTACATTTCATCATACTTCTTGTTTTCAAAGGTTAATCTTTATTTATTTTTAGTCTTGTTCTTGTCGTGGAAAATAGGTCGTCGACATATATTTTTCATCACTGTTTTCATTAACAAAATGAACACTGATATGTAGTCAAGTTCAGCTGAACGGAGATGCGATTGCTTAGCTTGGTAAAAAGGTGAATCGACTTCATAGTCGGTTAAAATGAAACTTTGAACCGAACTGAACAAAAAGATTCAAGTCAGCAAGTGATTCATAGTTTCCAAATCTAACTCCTTGTTTGTATGCAAAATATAAAGCTAGAGCCCAGCTGACAGTTAGCCTAGCTTAGCATAAAGACTTGAGGCGGGGGGGAACAGCTAGCCTGGCTCTGTCAAAAGGTTAAAAAATTTACTTACATCATCTCTAAAGCTCAATAATTAGCATGTTATGTCTCTTTTCATTTATCTGTTCTAAAGTGTTAAAAGGGTAAAATGATATCATTTCATTGTGAGGTACATGCTGGAACTCATATTTGGTCTGATTTAGCGACTTAGTGAGATTTACAGTTGCGGGTACCATCATATTGTACCTTTGGACAGAGCTAGGGTAGCAGGGTTTCGCTCAGTTCAGTTCAAAGATTCATACACACTTGTGGATTGTATAAATCTTGTCATTGAACACTCAACGTGAAAGTAAATAAGTGTATTTCCCAAAATGTCAAGACTCAGAACTAAATTTATTCTTAGTTACATATCATTAAATTGATTATAATATAGTAGTTAGTGATTTAAAATGGATTTAAGGCTAAAATGATACCATCTTTGTGCAATAATAGGAATGATCTTAAAATGTGAATTCAGAGAAAATGGTGCATGTAATCTTACTAATCAGAACTAGGATTCGAGCGTAGTTAGTGGTTGTGAACAAAAAGGTTTAATGGTTATCTGAGGGAGTCTGAACTCAGTGTCAGCGCTCAGCCAGGTGTTGCTCCGAGTCTGCCAAGTGACTCAGACTCCACTTTCGTGATGTGATATGAAGCAAGAGGTTGAAACTAACACCGCTGGTTAACAAATGCAACTTATAAACTTATCAGTTGTGCAGATACAGTCTCCATGATCAGCATCTGTATCCTGAAAACAACGCATCACCTGCTATGCGGACCTTTTACAGCACTGGCATGATCTGGCAGCAGATAGAGACATCTTGTACGGCTATAGTAAGAGTAAGATGAGAAGAGTGGAAGTGGCCTTCAGCGTGTTGCCATGTCTGGTTCACACAAGCTCACACAGCCTAGCCATGACACTTTAACAGATGTACAATCGCCAACAATCTTGCCATGGGAGATTGGCTTGTGATGTTATCCTGCTGGAACCTGGTCTACCTGACACTGCAAACATTCTCATCCCACTGCCTCCTGCTGTACTGGATCAACTTACATATGCGGTCATAGAAATATAAATTCTCTCAGCCTATCAATTAGCAAAAAGGATTACACGGGTCTACACTTGAGCTGACATCATTTCGGTTCAGCAAAATAAAAGAATGAAAAACTAATAAAATCCAAGGTCATTGTTGAATGCTGTGGGTCATCATGCTGTTATACTGACCGTGACTCATGATAGGAATCTAGTAATGAAATCAGCACCAATAAAACCAAGCTCGCACCATATGCTCTCTCATGAATTGAAGCTTAGGTGAATACAGATTTGTTTTCTTCTGTATAAATGAGAAAAATTAATTCAGCTTCAGACAATGTCCCAGTTTTGTGGGATTCGGGTATTTTTTTCTGGCATCATGATGCACACAGTGTGCAGCATGTTGAACTTGTAATTGTCTGATGGCTTTGGTATTTCACAGATGAACTATATCCATCTACTCATCAAAGACTCTAAGAAATGCCTCTGAAATATCCACTTTCATTCAAGCGTCCCAGAACATCTACAGCGTGTTTTATTTTTAAAGTGTATCCAGTGACAAAGGACACTTCAGCCCCTTGCTTAGATTACATGTGGACGGGTGTAAGCTCATGGATGCAGGGTAATGTGTCTTTGAGCTGCCCCCAGGCATCATTATGTTCTACGCATACATGCTTTTTAATAGGTTGAGGGGCAGACCAATCACACTTGTCAACCTGTTGCCAGGATACCGGCAGTGTGGTTGCTAAACACCGGTCCACAACTTTTACATCATGGACTATATTTCTGAAAGTTAGAATATGAAAGATTGTGTTACCTCACAGAAGTGCTGAAGCAGGTCCCAGGAACACCTGCTCTTTCAGTGTAAAATATCATCCCCCTTGCTCCCGAGTCCGTACAATTTCCTCATTTAATGCCTGCTCTCAACGGAGAAGACAATCTCCAGCTAATTCTCGCAATTCGTCTGCAAGAAATGAATAGTACGGCAGAGGAGCATGTTTAAGTTAAGCAACATGTAACTTACTCCTGTTGATAATGGCTCAGTTATATTTTATCTTCACTTTGCTAATAATCTAGATTTAGGAGTAATCTGTAGCAAATATATATTTAAGTGTATGTTGACCACTTGAATATCACATTAGGCAATTATTTATGTATTTCTGTGGTAATTAGCCCTTGTTTCAGATGACACTGCCCATGTTTCATTTCATTTCCTCATTTTGAATGTGAAACTACATTACACTATGCTAAGACCACACCATGAGTGATGTTTACTGACATCAAAAAACAGGTTTAGCGTTGGATTAACTGTGATTGATGGTTTGTGGTTCACTGGTTGCTTCTCAGATCTGAGACTGGTCGGTGGAAGGCTTTGATTGTGTTTACCAAAAAGTTCTCCACTCTAGTCTGTGGAGGGATTCTCTCCCCTTGAAAAGAAAAATAAAGCGATCCCGTAGCACTCCTTTGAGCCGAAGCAGGTTTTAATCCACATTTTTCATGTATTTTTTTTTTTGTCTACAATCCCTCATGGCCTGCTGGTTATCCAAATCTATAAACTGTACGCAAGGTTTTGTTTGTGGAATCACGGTCTGCAAATTTTTCTCAGATAGCAATGCTCCCAATGCTTTCAGTTTAACTGCACAAATAGGGACCATTTTTTCCAGAGTATCAAACGTGAACATAAATTAATCGTTTTTTTTCGTTTTTTTTAGATAGATCTAATAGACTATATGTAATGTGTATGGGGCTGCTAGTAGAGCTGAAAACAGCTGATAAATTAATCAGTTGCAAAAATGTCAAACATTACTGGTTCCAGCTTCTCAATGTGAGCTTTTCTTTGTCATATGCTGTATGATAATAAACTGGATGTCTGGGTTTTGGATTGATGGTCAAATAAAACAAATAATTTGAATACACCACCTACGGCACTGGGAAATTACAATGGGCTTTTTCCACTACAATGATTTATAATTTAATGGAGAAAATAAATGGCAAGTTAATCAATAACAATAATTATTAATTACAATAAAGTTGCAGCCTAGTTGCTTCTATTGTCAAACTCACAGAGCATTATCACCCAAGTCCGTGGTTCCCATCAGCTCTATGGAGCTTTTTAGCCTTTTTTAGCTCATTGTTTTGTTTTCTACTCTGAAAGCTCGGGTCTCAAGTAGTTGTTTCCAGCCAAAGCAGGCAACTGTTTTCAGCGAGAGAGCTCTAATTATCCGACTGTATGCAACCTGCCTAGAGACAAATGGCAGACAAAGTTAGCAACTAGCTCCTGAAGATAATGGAGCAATTAGCAGCTAAAGAGTTAAAGATTTTTCCCTCAGGAGTTATGTAGACCAAACAAAGTAAAGTTGTTTTCTCAGCTGGTTCCAGTGGTCAGAAATATTTAATAATTTTTAAATAATGCCTTTTTTGAAATCTATTTTTAAATTTTACGTTGCTTTTTCATGTATTCACCAGTTCCACCTTTACAAATTATTGCTCATAATCACTCGTGTAGTGTATAAACATCTAAAAAAACAAATCTGGTTCCAACTGAAGCTAGTTATACTGGCTGGATTATTCAACTCTGGCTCGCTGCCTTTTTGTTGCTCCCGGCAAGATTGATTTTCCCAACATGACAACAACCTGATCTCAGGTATAAAAGTCACTGTGACAAAAGACACACAAAAAAAGTTGAATCATATCGTGGGAAAGCGTCACTAATTGTATGGGAGTCTGAATTTCACCGCAAATAATGATTCAGTGATTAGAATTACAGGTTTTACTGGTCACATGAACGTTTGTGCAAGTTTATGTCTCTTTAGCTTTAGCAGTGTTATGGAAGTGCAGGACTGGATGTATGAGAGGTTAAATATCCCATGCTCCAGCAGCTGAATTTATATGCTTCTACTGAATGTTTTAAAATGTTTTGATTCATTTCATTGTTTCATATGAGAAGTGGGTTCTTGTTCTTGAACCCTCCACTTAATGGTCCCTTGAACTTCCCCCGATATATTGTCAGTTAAAATAGAGGTTTCCCTATAGGGATGTTATGAACAATGCCAAGTTGCTGGGCAGTTTAGTGCATAGGCTGTAAATTATCACCTCTCAGACACTGCACCGGACACTGGTAGTTTTGACTCATCTGGATTTCCCCTACATTAGTCACCAACTGAAATATACACACAGACGCACACAAGTATGCCCACATAACCCCCTCACAGTGTGAGAGTGATTGGCCACAGTGTGGTGTATGTGACTGACACTGATAATACATCTCCCCATAGTGCAGCAAACGCTGAGGCTACTTCATCAGCTGCTCCACCAACTGCTCTTTGGCATCCCGTATGTAAACTCTTGACATTAATAAGGCTGTGTGAATGGGGCCACATAATGCCTTCAGGACAATGTACACACCAGAATGAATTAAGGAGATACTGCACTGTACGTCATACAGGCTGGTTGCCATCTATGGTTTTGACTGCAGATACAAATGCAGATTAAAGCAAGCTTAGCGCTCTTTAATCAAAGCCATGTGAGAATAATAACCACATTAGACATATGTGCACTCCCTCTGATGACAGTACCTTAGATGTCACGTCAGTGACATCCCATAAACACACACATTCATCTCAAATGAAGTAATAGGGTTTTGTTGACTGGTTCCCAACGCCTGAGCCTTAGAGTAATTAATGATGTAAGGGTTTCAGATGTCATTGTAAATATCAGATTTAATGACATCTTGAGGTCAGTTTGTCCTTGTTATGTTGAGAGGTGGACATGGTCAAAGCTACAGTTTATGTAATAGGTTTATCGGTGGGAATTTGTCTTACGGATAACATAATAATCACCCTGAGCTTTTACAAGTGGGTTTTTTTTTCAGTGCAATTGTGATTATGTGAGTAGAGATTGATCTTTATTTTTCAGCTGGGAAACTTTAACTGAGCAAGCTGATTAAGAACAACTGGTATTTACATCAGTTGCCTTGGGGTAGTTTGTTAGAGATAGAAATACAAGTGATGTATGATGGCCTTTTTTTTGTGTTTTCATGTAATCATATCACATCTCTAGATAATAACGTCCACATCCTGTGTAATATTCTTCAGTACATTACCATGATTTGATTGCAAGATTGATATTTACTTGTGTTTGTTCCAGCGTTCATCTCAACCAAAGATGGAAACAGCAGTGAAAACAATTAAATCAAATTAGACACATTCATGATCAAACCGTGATCAAATGTGTTTTTAGCAATTCTAGCAGCATGGCTTTAGGGGCTTCAATGTTGGTTGGTTAGTTGGCCGGGTCAGTCAGCCTTGGCCCAGAGTGAAATATCAACAACTATTAAATGAATTGCAAAACAGTTATATAGAATGTCTGTGAGGTTGTCACTTTTGTCTTTTCAGAAATTTTTCAACAACTATTGGAGGGATTGCCATGAAAATTGTTACATTCATTCATGTTCCTCTCAGGATGAATTGTAATTACTTTAGTTATCATAAGACTTTTCATCTAGTGCCATCATCAGGTCAAATATTAGCTTGTCCAGTACTTTGGTTCATCCAAATACCTGCAAAACTAATAATTCCATTCCTTATATCAGCTTAACTAAAGTTACAATGTTAACACTAAGCTGAGAAAATGACCTTTCTGAACATTATATCTGATAAACATTGTAGCATTGACATTGTGAGCATTTTAGCTTGCTGATGTTAGAGTAGCTATAACTGGTAATTTTACAATAAAAATGTATGAAATGACATTGTGAAAGGGATCAATCATCGTGATGAACCTACAGAGAATTATCTCTCGAATCTGCCACTCCCTTCGGCTTTATGGAGCTTTACAGTGAGTTTCAGCTCATTGTTTAGCTGTCTGGCCCACAAATTTACTGTTTTGGTTCATTCCCACCGGCCTCATCGTGTTCTTTTGGGCCACAGCAGACAGCTGTTTTCAACTAAAACGTTCTGAAAACCCACTGTACACTACCTGCTCTGATACAAACAGCAGACAGACACAATTAGCAAATCTATGGTGAACGTAGCGGAGCATTTAGCAGCTAAAGAGCCAGATATTTCTCTCAGGAGACCAAAAACAGAGCTAAAAGAGACTGAATATTGGACTTACACTCATGGGGTGGCTAGAAACAGGGCTCCAAATGAAAGCTATTGTTGCTCTGTAACAGCTGGATATGTAAATAAGTAACTGTTTGCTGACACGTTTGCTATATCAACTTCAAGGGTGATGATATGTCAATAATGTGTTCATTACTTTTTTCTGCTGACCCTGTGTGGCCAAAAAAATCAGTTACAATTGATTGCAGCTGTAATGTGTGGACATCAGATCAAAGAACTACGGTGATAAGTCCAGCTTCACATGGCTGCAAGCATGGCTGACTCTTAGTCTTGTTTAGTACAATAGTATATCACCATGACAATATGAATTCACAGTTTCACAGGTTCACAGTTGAGGTCTCCGGATTTTCCTCACAGTGGGAAAAATTGAAGACAGTTGTATTTACCTTACTATCTTTAAAAATTTCAAGGAAATCTTTGTCTAATAATAAGCGAGATTTTTAATGTGAAATCCTGTTTGCCAGAAAGAAATTGCATTTCTGCGACGGATATCTTTAAAATAACAGCTGTGTGACCATAGTGTCACGTCACCAGGTTGGCACACTGTATGCTTGTCCTACTGTCTCTCATAGGTGCACAGCAGGCAGGCAGTGGGGAGAGAGAGAGCCTGTATGTCTTTATTAAAAGTACAAGAGAGCAGCTTATAGGTTCGTGTTCCCTGGATACACCACATCTATTTATTATCATTCCCCCGCTGCGACCCTACCTTTTATTTTAGCATGCTGATTCATCTGCTGTTCATCTCTGAAAACCACACAAGACCTCTAGGTTTACAGTGTCATACTACTTGGGTGAGGGGGAGAGTCTGATATTGAATTGGAAGTATGTGCAAGGATGTGGCACGATATGTGTGCGTGCTTAAATATGAGTTTATGTAGGCTACTGTAAAAGATTTTCAAACCGCAATATTTATGTCTGGTCTCCGTTTATATCTGCTCAAGCTTAGGATATAGAGGATACAGGAGAGTAATTTTCTTCTTGTTTTGAGTTAATGGTCTTTTCCTCCATTACCCTCCACTAAAATCTCACTAGACATCTGAGATCTTGGCCTGAGAGTGCTGTATGTTTCACTTCCTTAAAGTCAAATATTTGGGTGATTTTTGTTGTTTCACTGACTGAATCTTTGTGCTTTTTCGGAATCAGGCCAGAATATACGATCGCTGCCATTTAGAATGTATTTATGGCAATATTCAGGATGCTTGAAGCCTCCTGGGCCTCAGTGAGGAGCATGACGCAACACACATGCCCTCATACCAGCAAAACCGCTTGGGAATCTGGGTGGAAATATCAGAAGTGGCCGGAGAAACACATGCAGTAGGGTAGGGGTGAGCTTTTCAGGATAGTGGCTAGCCCTGTGTGTGTGTGTGTGTGTGTGTGTGTGTGTGTGTGTGTGTGTGTGTGTGTGTGTGTGTGTTTGTGTGTGTGCGTGCGTGTGTGTGTGTTTGTTGGAGGGGGTACAGGGTCAAATGCTTGATATCTATATCCTAGCAACTGAGACTGAGTGATATCTTGTACAACTGTAGCTGGGGATTGGTCAGAGAGCTGGCACAAGCCCCTCCTATTTGTAGGGTAGCCTAAGAAAAAATACCTAAATTCAAAACATCTCTCAAACTTTCTCCACTCTGCACTGTACCGTCCGGCACTTTAATCCAGGCCTGTTTGTTTATTTATTTGTTTGTTGTTGTTTTTTTCATAAATCGTATATGTTCTTGTAGCTCATGTACAGTCATTGTTACATGTACCGTTGTAACAAGCTGAGCATTTTGAAGATTTCAGCAAAGTGAAGTTTGGCATGACAACATGAATTCACCTTACACAGCTATGCAGTATTACCCAGAGTTTCCCTTTCATCGGTAAGTACATACATATTGTTTGAATTGATGACTTCCAGTGTTAGTTTGATTAAATATTAAAACAGATCTGAGGCTGTGTGATTTACCCACAGTTTAAAAAAATGATATTAAATCCTGAAGCAGCTGAAGTATCATATATTTCATGGATTTGACACGTGGCACACGTGTGGAAATTGACTATTTAGGTATAATCTTTGGCATTTATCAGTACCCTTTACAAATGGAGCTCTGAACAGAGAAAATTCTGAATATTTAACATTTTATTGCTGGGAATCTCCCTACTCTTTGTTTGAACTGGATTGCCATTCAGACCTATACTGTCTGGAGGTCCAAAGTGACCTGAGAACAGTTGTGTCTGCCTGGATCCTCAGCTGCTGCTCTGTCCTGATATATTTATATGTGTGGCATACTTATGGCAACAATGCATGTGTAAAGGGCCATTAGGGCTGAAGTGGCAGACAGATTACATGACATCCAAGGGTCTTCTTCTGATCCCTACTCTAGCTGACTTTTTTCAATTGCAGTGGAAACGCATGATGTAATTCCGATGTGAGATGTTTTGCAGATGCTTTTAATCCAGAATGACAGATGAACGTTACCATTTAATCAGATGCATTTCATTCAGTCGCAGCATAATACTGTATCTTGTAGCCCCTGGCCAATAAATGTCCTCTATAGGTCTACCAAAGTCAGGATGATAACATGACATCAGAACATTATGGTGCTTCTGGCATCGGAAATTACAAATTTAGTTTACTGTACTGTTTACTGTTACAACACAGGTAACAAAACACAAAAACAAACCAGTTTAAAAGATTAAAACAGGATTATACTCCTGAGATGAACAATTCGGTGTCAAATAAAACTGATGGTTAGCACATCAAATAGAAGGAAATAGAAAAATTGAAACCCGATGACTACATAATTGTGCGAACAATAAAATAAAGATGCATGCCAATTGCTCTGAACAGGTAAATCTATCTATTTATCTATCTTTCTATCTAATATACAGTAAATCTCTAATCTGTATATTTCAAACATGTCTTATTTGTTCAGTAGATATATGTATCAAAGCAAACTCACCAGTGTTACGTTAACTCTATACACTGACATAATGTTGAATTCACACTTTTGCCTCCACTACATCATCGCTGCACGTCATAGCATTAATCATCATCGAGTTCAGTAGTGATCGGACACCTGCAATGACATCCATGTTATCTCAGTCTCTCTCAAATGATAGTAAATCAATACAATAAAAAAAATTAAATCTTGTTCACTATTTAGTCCTTATATTTAGAAGGTTATCTTGCATTTGTACACGCTGGTTATTATGATTGTACTACTGCTGACACTGTAGTGTGCTGTCTCCATCCTGCTGGTCACCTTGGTAAGGAATAGTATGTTCATCTTTTCCGGGTTAATACGTTATAAAACATAGGAACTGTATGATTTGTCTTTCTGTGTGTACATTAGGTCGATTAAGTGTTATTTCTTGTTTGTGTGCAGAGAAATTATATACTGCTTGCTTTTGTGCATTTTTAACTGAATGTCATCGTGTCTGTACTTGTGACTGCGATGTATTTTAAAGTCATAAAGCCTTCAAGTTTTGTGCGTTGATCAATACAAGAGAACAGAAAGTTTGGCCCCTGTGGCTAAAAAGAATTAATTTATTGGAACACGATAACTACTCTGCTAGAGATTTAAACCTTATTATATGATGCTTTCAAATAAAACCTGGTACCAGTTGTGCTTTGATCTATTTTTGAGCATGGAAGATTTTGGTAGCATTAATTTTCCATGGTGTTGCTTTTTTGGATTTATTCAGCTTTCAAGTATAAAGGTATCTTTTTTATATTCACTCCTCCTCTCGTTTTTTTTTTTTTTTTTTTTTGCATTCCAAACCTTAGAGGGATCTGTGCCTGTCCTTTTTCCCCAGATGATTTGAGTTCAGACTGTTCATCTATAAAAGTAAGCGGATAGGAGGAAGAGAAACTTTGGCGCTTTCTATTGTTTTGGAGTCATGTCCCTCTTCCAGCTGGGGCTGACAGATGTGGGGGAGAAGGTCTTAGGCCTTTGAACAAGTGATTAATAAAGACACTGGAGAAGGGCCCCGATCGGCTGGGCTGTTTGTTTTGATTGCATTTTCATCGGTCGGTGTGCCCAACCTGCCAAGAGACAATGGCCATCCCTGTTTAGTGCTGACCTCTGCCCCAGTCTCGTCTGGAGGCGCTGCACTGTCTTTAAGTGGATGCTGAACAGCCTTTGCCTCAGGCTAACTGAGAAACTCTCTGAGTAACCAGACACCAAAAGCAGACAAACAGCCAGAACGGGGATTTAAACCATCTACTGAATGGTGTTGAATATATGAATTCAGGCTTTTCTAAATATTATCTGTAGGTCATTTTTTCAATTTTTGCATGTTTCCCATGATTTCCGTCTTGCTGTTCTCTGTTTCTAAGCTACTGAAGTCTCAACGATTGAAATATTCAAATAGTCTATCTAAAAATGTAGATGCAGCTGAAAGTGGACATTTGAAATTGCCTTGCTCTTGGTTTCATGACAATGCATTTTTGGACACTATCCAATATGTTTTAATAAGAGATTTTACTATTTCAAGAGCTCACAGGACAATGCAAATGTTTGCAGAGTGCAGGACATCAGAAGGTACTGAATTGTATTTGCAGGCTTACACTGCTGTACAAGACTTTTGTGACTATATTCTGGATTCTGATTGGTTGACAGACAAGGCTGTGAAATAAAGCTCAGAAGTCTTTTAGACAAATGAATCAGGTGACAGTTGAACGAGTTCTGCCAATAGCCGATCTTAAAGGAAAATTAAAGCCACAATCAAATGGAGTGTAACTGATGTCAGTAGGTGGACAACACCTAAATCCTCCCTCCTCCATGAACAGAGATGACACCACACCTATTCTACCTGCATTCTATCTATTTGTTTTTTTAAATCATACGCCTTGTTTTTTTGTTTTTCCAGTGACTACCATCCATTATCTTAAACTTATGATGAAGTGCTGAACTCCAGGAAGCCCATTTTGATATATACTGTAGAACGCTTTCCTACTGCAATTCTCCTCGTCTTCACTGATATTAGAAAAACTGGTGCAATAGTAAAATTAAAACAATCTGACAAGATCTAATGAACAGCAATGTCTTAAATATGTAAGAAATGGGCTATACACACTTCACAGTTTTGGCAGGCCCATTTGATTCCAAAGACAAGCTGTTGACACAACAATAATTGTAATGAATTATAAGTATTTTCAGTACATCACTATTATGGAACAAAAATATATTATCTGCGTTTGATGAATGTGGTGAATAGTGCTGCAGCATTTTAATTAAGCAGATTTTTTTTTGTTGTTGTTGAGATTTTACACTTATTAAAAACAACCGCCATCTTGATATGCCCTGTGCTCCCACGGGACTCTGGTTGCCATGACGATTAACAAGAGCCTTGAAGGCCAACCGGAGCAAAATCAGACAAATTCAATAGCTACACTGGCGACGCTGAAGGTAATGGGTTAGTGTTTACAACTCTCGTTTCCGAGATTACGTGAAGTTTAAATAAACTCTTGCAGGCACCGCTAATTATGCAGGAGAGGTGTCAAGTCGAGGCAGAAATGTATCCAAGATTTTAGCTAGGCCAGTTGAGGGGACCGGAGCAAAAATTAGCAAGAGTTTTGGTAGTTAGCATCTTAATGACATTAGCCCAGATCTGGCTGAACAGGCTAGAGTTAGCTAACTGGCTATATCATAAGTCCCATAGCTAGGTAATCTACTCCCAGTGAAAATGTAAAAGCAGCCATTTTCAAAATGGTTAAAAAATGACTTAGCTGTTACCGTTACAACCACTGAATTAGGCAATTTTGTGAAAATATTTACTTTCTGAACTAGCGCTTGCTTGCTCTTTATCATAGACTAACGTTAACGATGTTAGATGACATATTATTTCCCAACTCCTATCAGGACCTAACTTTGATTTAGAGAAACAGTTTTATTGGGTACATGACCAATTTTCGTGGTCATGGGTTTATTTTAGTATATAATTGTTTTTGCCTGTCAAAATACTGTATGGTTTACTTCTTTCAGTAATCACAAATAATTATATCAGCCAGTACGTTTGAAAGCAACATACACTATTTGATTGATAAGTCACAAATGATATAACTAAAAATAATGTACATTTCCAGTTTCCAGCACAAGGTGAGCTGGATTGTGTGTTACTACCAGTAGTTGTAAAATGCTCCTCTTAAGCAGTCACAGCTTCAACATAGATCTAATATTACAAAAGCTTCTAAATTGACTATTATGCTTTAATTTGGCCCAGGCTGAATGATCCAACATGCAAAATCCCCCTTTTGTTCCTTAGGCATTGCAAACTCAACTCAACTTTATTCTAAACTCAGCACTCCCTCATGTGTAACTCCTGCATAAGTTAAATTTTTCACTTCATTAGATATGCCTGTGTTTGTAAGTCAGGTATTAATATCATTCATCACGCAGTGTTGGGGAATTCCAAAACCTAAAATAGTGCCAGCTTCAGATTATGCCCCCCCCAGCCACCCCTAAAACCCCCACCAAGCTTGTCCAGCTGTACACATACCAGAAGTTGCAGCAGTGCTATCATATAGACTGTGGGGGGAATTCCGGCTGTCTCAGACTGCAGCGTGCGCCACTTCAGCAGGAACAATGGCATGCTGAGCTCTGAAGCAGGTGTAATGTTTCAGGGGAGCAGGTCAAAGTGCCTCTGTCTGAATGGTGCATAATCACCATTATGTGTAGTACAAATATTCAGTATTATGCAGGCTGACTTCTTCACAATGGAAGTGCTCTTCATGACTGGCTGGCAGCAGGACTTCTCTTCCTCCTCTTTTCCTCTACTGGCTGGGTGGCCAAATCCCAGCCCTGCACATTAGCATTTTTGTTGAATGTTTGCTGACATTGCAATTTTTAAACTTACAAATTAAAATAGTTTCAAAAAATGCAAACCTTAAGTATTTCTTATTTCGAATATGAGCACAAAAATAAATGTAAAATGATAATAGTTGATTCTGTCTCCTTGCAGACTCAGGGACCCTCCATCCCGTTTGTCCTGGAGAGAGAGCTCATTCCTCACTACCATGTCCCAGAATCCGTCAGCACAGACAACTGACTTCTTCAGCCAAGACGTATTCAACCAGCTGTTTGATATGCTTGACCAGTAAGTCAGTACCACACAAAAAGAAAATGTTTCTGTAAATGCAAAAAAACGCACACAGACTTTGGTGTGCTTCAATCATCTATACTGTGTTTCAGATCTGCCATTCATTCAGTCCAGCCCATTGAGCTGAACTTCACAGACAGCCCAACAGATGGGTCTGCAGGAAACACCATTCAGATCAGTATGGACTGCATAACCATGCATGAGCCAGATGAGACACTTTCTGTAAGTACGTAGGTTTTCTGGTCAAGGAAAACACCAATTGTACTTTCTATCATTTTCCACTAGTAGTTCCTACTGCCTTACACCCACTACAACCAGAGATACAAAACATGTAAAATTAACAACATTCAAAATGACCTTATTACATCACCTGCTCATGATTCTATGACCCCAATCAGTTCAAACTGTAATGTGCTATACTACTAGTAAACATTAGTTAACCTAAAAAGATAATTTCTCAATGTAAACTGAACAGTTTCTATTTTATTTATGGGATAATAAGGTTTAAGAAATGTTTTTAATGGCACTAGCAGTACAGATTTCCATATGATTTAGTGTTGAGTCAGTACCCTTCACAGAAACCATATAGATGTTTTACCAATATTTTTGTTTTTTATTTCTGTGAGACCACTCAATGTACTTTCTTAACCAGTTTATTTCAAAACAAATAAATTATGCCATAAATCCATACAGAATGCATCTATTTGCCTTTAAAGGATTCACCAAAATCAACGTGGTCTCAACACAACATATAGCAACTTGAAATTTTACAGGTTAAGTTTTTAAGTTTGTTATTTTGTGCTGTTAGTTGTGGCTTATTAATAAATTTCAGCCACAACTAAAATACTGTCTGAGATTACTTTCATTCTGAGTTGATGGGACTTCCAGTGGTAAATTCCATAAATTGTACAATAAATAATGTGCAAACTACTTTCTATTTCATATTAGAAATGGAATTTCCCTGTGACAGTTGTGAAAAGGTGGTGCAGAGCAGCACCTTTGAGAGCCAGTGAATAAAGCCGGTGTATCTGTTTTTGTCTGAGACCGTGTCTGTATGGTGAAGATATTATCTCATTTAGCCTGAGTTGTAGTGGACCTGGGTGGCCCCTCTAAATCAGGGAGCTCTCAGTCTGTTGAAGGTAGAATGTGCATTTAGACAGTGACATGCCTGATGATCTGATGTAAGTGGTGAAAATTGAGTTTCCTGTATTTTTTATTTTTTTGTGACCAAATACAGTTACAGCATGGATTGGGAGCTTGCTTCTTGAGAAACCACTGAACAGACAGTCAGCGGGCATTAATTGTGCTGTCAAGTAAAGCATTATGAAAAATACATTCTGGTATTAGATAAATCAGTGCACTTTATGAACTCCCTTCTGTTTGACCTGTAGTGAGGAACATATCTTTGTCAGCTCTCTACTGAGAGATGATGTGCATGTTCCCCTCCCAGTGTAGGAATGCTGTTGTCCAGCCAGAGCGGAAAAAAAATAGCAAATAAAAATTTTGTTCAAGGAGCTGAGTAATGTGTTCTCTGTGCTCTCTTGAAATCGTGATTAATGGCCCCACCCCCCACCGCCCACTTTCCTCTGCACCAGAGAGGGGTGTGGTAGGGTGATTGGCACGCCAGCAACTCAGGCAGCATCCGTGTGGGGGCTAAGAGCTCGCTACCATGGCGGCTTGCCAATCACCAAGCCCCAGTCGTTATTACCAAGTCAAGTGTCTGTTTTGATGAAAAGCTGGGGTGGGCAAACCCAGCGTCACCCCAACCCCCCTCGTCTTCCACCCATGTGGAGGTGTGCCTCTTTCATGAGTCATTAGAATGCAGCTCACTGTTTAGTGCCCTGGGGGACTTATTTGTATTGTGTAGGGTTTATGTTTAATCTGAAATTCCCTTTTCTTCTGGATTTTTTTTTCTGTAGCTGCAGGGCAACAATTTAACGCAGCCCCTACCTCTCTTGCAGAGGTCTCAGCTCTCATCTATCAGTACGTGTCTTCTCTATGTAAAGATGAGGGGTGGCTACAAGGGGGGAGAAGAGAAGCAAGTTGAGGGTAGAATAACATGAAGGAATGTAGCAGATATAGTGGCAGGAGAAACGCTATATCCTACCCCAAACAGCTGATTTTACACCCAGATAAAGCTCTGATCAGCTGTGCGTGGAAGACACAGTGTTGAGCATAGGGACAGAGGTCCTTCTCAGACAGAATTTAAACAACTTTACAGCAGAGTAGCTCAATCGACACATGGCTTCTCTGAGATCCAATTACATGTTTGTGTTTGGATTTGTACTTTTTTCACCGCTCCTCTTTTGTTTTTATGTGCGATGGCTATTGCCTCCTAGTTCAGTGTCGGAGTAGCTGAGCAGTTTCTCCACTTTTTCATTAGTTAAATGAAATTAAAACTAATCTTAATGCTGTCACCTGAAAAAAATGCCAAATGTGTTGCAATCATTTCCGTAATCATGACAGAGTTGGATGTTTCTTCTTCGTCAGTTTCAAAGCAGCTTTGAGTCATTACACCCACCTTACATGTCCATCTTACCCTTTACTTGTCTAATACACAGACAGTTTAGATAGTTTTACCTCCCAAACAACAACTCTAGTTTTAGATATATAAATTCAGTTACACAAAGCACATCTTTAATCTTAACTTGGATTATTTCATCCAAAGGAAACTTGTGCATTAAATGCCCAACCATAATGTCTTCTTTTATTTTTTACATGCTCCAGCAGTTTTTCATCAGTGAGTCAGTATGAGACCTAATCTGACTGTATATGTGGGGATGTAAGAGCCCCTATTACCCTTATTTCTTGTATTTTTTCTTACATCTTCTTAGATGAGGCTTAAGTCTACTTTACATCACAGGATTATATGATGCTATGTGCAACTGGTCACACCCTTTGAGAGAGAGCACATGAATAAATCCTTCAGTAATAATCCTTTAAACGGCTTTTGTAAAACACCACTTATCCATATTAATTTTTGAAATATCTAATTTTAATCCAGAATTTTCCAACATTCAGCGAGATTGTGACAATTAAGACAGACTGAAGTAGATACACTTGTAAAAGACGAAAGAAAAAACATTCTTAGTTGTGTTGCAAAATAGTAAATTTATTTTAAAATGCAGGTGTTAAATTTTTGATATTTTGGCTTTGAAGTGAGCAGCATCACAGAACGTCATTGAAATGCTATTATTAGACATAAATAGTTCTCTTTGATATTAGAAATTATGTTAAAAGTGAAAAACAATATTCCATGATGCCTGTGTAGGATATTTATTTTTGTTAATTTGTTTCTGGGCCTTTTTGACCAAATAAAAGAAACTAAGGAGCCTACAGAACTATACTCAGAAACTAAATTACACCCTATTTAGGTATGTTTTATGCTTTAGTGTTTGCATTTTCACTGCACCTGCGTAACCTTGGCGATTAGGAAAATGATACAAATGACACATTAAAAAAGGATTGCTTTGTTACGAGATATCGACAAAGTCACTCTATCTTTGAAATTTACTGTAGCGTGACTGTGATGTTTGAAAGGATGTTGGAAAGCAGACATGCAAAGAGATTGAATATACCAGAAAGGCAAGAAACCTGTTTCCAAAAAAGTGGTGATCTTTTTTTTTTTTAACCCAAGTCTGTAAATATAGTAAAACGAAAAGCGCGTGTGTTAAACATACTTTCTCTCTTTTCCCTCATCTCTTTATTTTAATCTTTTTTTTAGACTGATTGGGAAAACCTATTCATCAAACATCGATAAAATCAAACAAACTTCCCATACCTAGTCTAGCTACAACCAATGCTTTCCTGCACTCAGAATGAGTACTGTACGCAACCTGTATGAGTCTTAGGGCTTGCGTTTGACCAGTCAGCCATGTTCAATACTTCAATATTTCAAACTTCACGATAGTTCTATGGTTTTTGGAAAATAGTACTGTGGAACTTTTTGAAGGCAGAACCTATGGCACAAAACCAAAACTAGAACTGGGTTTCTGCACTTGAAATACAGGTTAAGTTCCTCAGTTCCTATGAAAGATCCTGTGGCTATTAGTCATTGACTAATTAAAATGGATTTGACAACAGTGTTTGTAGGAAGGATGCCATTGTATTTTCCAGCTCCTCCGTGGAAATAGTACAAATTTTAGCATATTTCGACAATATTGTGGAACAGAATTCATATATTTTGCTGTCTGAGGCTACATCTGCAAATGTTTCTTATCTATTCGTTAAGGCAGTTGTATATATATAGTACAGTGTTGAACTTTCACTGCATGCTAAAATGGAAGTCCAGTGGATGGAAATACTTGTGCACTTGTTCTAGTAATTCTGTTTATTTAAAAAATCAGTTCGCTCTGCTGATTAGCAGTTTTACAAATAACATACAAAATTGTGACTGCAGTCATCTAGTTAGTTGTAGGGCCTGACCTACCAATAACTAAACACTGGTAAAATTGTTGCTGATAAGTCTCTCAGTTCCTCTTGTGGTCCTGCAAATTGGCTTTGTCTTTCCCCTTTAAAATCATTCTGGCAGTTCTGAAATCAAATTGCCCAGTATATAAATTAGGTTTACCAAATGCTGCTTAAGTTTGTTTCTTTGGAACAAGATTATTTCAGAATTTGGTGGCAGTTGATAGTGGAGGTTTTAGGATTTGCCACCCAAGTGATGCTCTCTGTCTCTCCATTGACTGCTTGCGTCTGTCAGTATGGATGGTAGCTCACACTGTTTTCAGGGCAGGTGTCTGTGCCTTCCCAGCCACTGCAGCCTGACACTTGATACTAAACTAATCTAGCTGACTTAAGGAACAGGCTCTTTAAAGGGAAACATTTTAGTAAAGCTTCTTTTGTCTGAGCTCCTGGATCTGCAGTTCTTTAGCTGCTGCCTGGTCCGACTCTCTTCTTAGTTTCTCACCGGTGTAGCGTTTGAGGTGATGCAGTTAATAGAGATGTGCCTCCACTCTATCTGAGTATATGAGTTAGGATGGCTAGACAATATGTTATCAGTGAATTGGACTTTTGGAGGTATTAAATTAAAATCCACAGCCTAAACCCTGTGAATACGTTTTGTGCCATAAACTAGTGTCATGTTAGGATGGGTTTCAGTACTGGTTTGTTATTAACTTCTCTGTTTAATTATGTAAGAAAAGCGTGTAATTTAAAAAAGTTTAAGATAGGTTCTGATTTACAAGCCCACTGCAATTTATCGTAGCATGAGTCTCAGTTGCATTACACTGAAATGTCATTTTTATTAGGTATATCTAGCTAAAACTAATGCATACTAATTAAACAGTCCTGCAAGAAATCCTAGCTTCATGAGGGTTATGATGTTTAGTTTGTGTTGAAACTGTTAAAGAAAGCTGTTTCAACTTTATGGTTATTTTGGAAGATGTTGTTTTTAATGCTGTTGAATTGTTTTTGTATTATTATTGTTTTTCTATTACTTTGTCCACCCCATTTATATCAGTGAGGGAAGCTTAAATAACAGACAAATCTCTCTGTATAATGCAATACAGTTCAAGAGCACCACACATTTTATCCTCCAAAATGATCTTACAGTTGAATCAACATCTCTTTAACACAGTTTCAACAAAAACAAAAACATTCTAACCTTCATGTAGGGAGGAGTTATTGCAGGACTGTTGTAATAGTTTTAGCTAGGTGTACCTAATAAACTGCCAATGGAGTGTATATAGCCAATATACTATTGTATGTCTCCTCTATCCTGCTTGATTACAGTTACTGTTCTATATTTTACTACAGCCTCACCCAAAAACTGAGTACTCTAACTTCTTTTGAGATGCCAATGTTGTTTTAACATAATTAGAAGTTTGTTTAGCTAAACTAATTATCACCCTCAAAAGGTTTGGCTAGTGCTCCACTGAAGCCTGGGTACGTTGGGAGGCCATTGGATTGGGCTCTTTAAAGTGTTGATTTGCCTTTTGTGACAGGCTGACCTGTAGGCTCATGGCCCCAGGGCCAGAACAGGGTGTGGCTGGTGATTGGAGACACTGCCTTCAGTTCATAGTTGTGCTTAAGTTTTCAGGCAGCTTTCAAATCATTCTGACCACAGGGCAAGAGTGCAAGCCCTGTGGCTCTGCAGTAATAGAAATGACTTACGCCCTGCTGACCGGTGACCTCCCTTGTCATCTAGCACTGCAGCTAGCACTATCCACTCATGTTTACATTTGCAGAATTACTCCACTTCATTATCCTCTTTGATGATTAAAGAAAAGCAGATCTACTTTCACTTTCAAATGAGTAATGTACAAACTTACTGATGCTTTTCTTGCTTGCTAGCAAATAATTTTTTGAGGTCTAGGAGACTTAATAACGCCAACCATTTGAAGTTTTGGTTAAAAACATGTCGGTACAACAGGATAAATGTGCATTTTTTCCAGTTCATTCTCAATAGTTGTAGATTACAGCTTTTCTACATAAAATCCAGTGGGCCAAAATGTAACAATTTCAGCTTCCTAGCTGAAATATAAAACCAGAAATAAATGGAGCCAAATTGTTCTTGAGTTTATCAGAATTTATTGGAGCTGTTGCATATGCTAAGAGCCAGCAGCTCAGTGCTAGCACCATTACAGTATCTGAGACACAATGTATGTTTCCAAACAGATCTACATCAGTCATCTCTGATAGATACAAGCAATCTACAGGAGTCACATTGTTTTTCTGGGGGGCTCTGCATTAAGATTGCCTAACAGATGCAGAGTGGAGCCATTCTTATGCTAAGTAGCTACTGCAGGTACAGCTGATACTCTCCCAAACCCATACTAAAGTTCTCACTCTTGGGCTCGCATGTCTAATGATTTTTCTCTTTATTCATTTATCATATTTTGTTAATCTTTCTAATTGACATCCACATTGATAGAATTTTTCTGTTACGATAATTATTTTGATATCATCCACCCCTGTCTATGCATTAAATGTGTTTTGAATGGATTCATTTAAATTACATTTTACAGGTAGAAATTATGTAAGGGCAGTGCAATTGAATACAAATTTTCTTAGGTGAATATTAAGTTTAATTTTATTTTTTCTGTATTTTCTGTTTTTACCTGGATAAGGAAACATAGAAATATTTGTAGTTAAAAAAATAAAAAATAAAAAAATAAAAAAAGCTTAAATGCAAGCATAAGATGAAAGCATTTATAATTTTTTTTTTGGTTGATATTAAGCTCCGCTACCATGTCGATAAAGAAATTTACTCCTCAACTTTTACCTTTGAGGAGCTCTGCAGAGCTTCAAAGGAAGTGTTCTTCTGGAGATGGGTGTGGACTTGGTTCCTCGACAGGTAGCTCCTTAGACCCCTCCCATCTCTTTCAGGTATATATGACCTTCCCGTAGATTCCTATAGAAGTTTCTGCTTTTCCACTTTGCATCTGTAGTCCACATCACTCCTTTAGAGTGAGGAAAAGAGATTTGTGGAATCCTGGAGCCAGTGGAGCAAACAGCAGCAGCTCTGCTCAATCTCAGCGCCAACATGTTGTACCTGGAGACGGGGACCGCAACATCTTACAGCGAGGTAAGACCAACGGAAGAGCCGGTAATGGGGCACCAGCCATCGCTCCCATTCCTTTAGTTGGTTCCCCAGAGCTCCTTGGACTGAATGACATATCACATAGGAGTAAAAGGCCTTGTACTTTTGGATTCAAATTTACGTCAGTATTCAAAAGGATCCAAATCGTGGATTCATGTGTATAATATGTTAACTGATACAGGATACTTTTTGGTGTAACTGAGGGATTAAGTGAAACAAAATATCTGGATCACCCGAAAATACAAATAGCCTGTTTTAATCAAGTAAGACTAATGTAGAAGAACTTAACCCGGGGAAGATGGTTTTCGCATTTGACCGTGTGTGTGTGTGTGTGTGTGTGTGTGTGTGTGTGTGTGTGTGTGTGTGTGTGTGTGTGTGTGTGTGTGTGTGTGTGTGTGTGTGTGTGTGTGTGTGTGTGTGTGTGTGTGTGTGTGTGTGTGTGTGTGTGTGTGTGTGTGTGCATATCTGTGTGCGTGTGTGACTCCAAAGAGCTGGGGAATGTAAACACCTAAAGAATTTTTCAATATTTCCTTCTTGTGAAATGGCTGCTGTCTGACTGTGAAATGAATTAGTCAGTTGATTTACTTTGTTTCTAATTGTCGTTGTTGATTAAGTGTTTTATGAGGTAGAACATCTGACTTTCAAAAAGTTTTGGAGGGTTTTGATTTTCTGCAGTGATAAATTTCTATTCTCTGTGAGAAACCTTTCATGGAAAAGCCCTGGAAAATGTAAAGAATGGAAAAGAAAATAGAAAAATACCATCATGTATGTCAGTTTGATGATTACAAACTATTCTGTTACTATGGTGTGCTTTATTAAATTGACAATTTAGACAGCAGGATACTCTTAGGACCAATGGTTTTCATTTGTCTTTGTGAACCAGGTGTCAGACATTTACGTTAAATTTTCTTCCGTGCCTTCTTAAACAAAACAAACAAAAAGTGTATATTTTTCATGCATCAATCTGCACTAAAAATGCTTAGTTTGGGGGAAAAAAAACCCATTCCCATTTTTCACTTTGAAAGTGCAAGCATCATGATTGATGGACCTTTGTTTGCAGAGCTTGATGGTAAACACTTAAACGATGTTTCAAAGTGAATTAAGTAGAAAAAGGAGTTTGTACTGAAGTTATTTTCAGCTCCTTTTTTTTTTTTAAATTCCACAACAAGACATTATTCTGACTTTGTAAACTGTATGGTTTTGCATCAGTTAAGTTTAACCATAATATTATAATTGCAAGCAGAAAAATTGACCCTTTAGGCTTTTGCCATATTTGTGAACAGAATTGTTTGCTAAAACACAAGAACTAAACTATACGAAATACATGAAATACATGCTTTAGTTTGAGAATTGTTAGTATCAGTTCTATGCCTTCGCTCTCATTTTCCTTTGTCATTAGTTGTTTTAGTGATCTACAGGGTTGTGCTTTTTGTGTTACCAACCAAATCCAAACCAAACCAAAATCTAATGCAGAGCAAGTGAGCGGTGACAGATTCTCAGATTGCAGGTTGCAGATAGCAGGTGTGTCAGGTCACTGTCTTTTAAGTTGTTGAGCAGGGGGTCTTTAAGTGGTGTCCAGCTCAATCCCTTTTCGTGTGTGAGGTATCAGGTTCCCCCGTCCCCAGTCTCCTGGGAGCCGCTGCAGCCATTAAAATGTGGCTGGCCAGGCGCTGCTGTTTATTCCGGCATCGTAATTGCTTTAATGGTGTGTTGATGTAGATACAATCACCTTCTCTGCCCACCCCAGCAGGTATAAGGTGTAGATAGACCCCCAGCCAGCCCCACCTCAACCCCCAACCCTGGTGAGCCTTTAATGCCTCCCTCCCCTGTGGTCACTCATCACAGTCCCCTAGATGCTCTTACGTGCTGGCCCAAGGTACACGGAGCAGGTCACCAGAGAGCCTGGAATGGGAGCTATTCCCCCCTCAGGCCAGGTCTGCTCTGGTTCCTGTCATCTATTGGTAGTTCAATCTCTGCCTTTATCAGTGCTTACACTTTGTGACCACAGTGGCAGCAGCTGGAGACTTTGCGTATTCTGTGTTTAGACATAAATTATAGGGTTTTATCTTTTCCAGTCCTCCAATGTAAATTTCCAGTTTATGCAACTGTTTGGTTTCCATGGTGCTCTGGAGGACTACTGTCATGTCTGTAGACAGATAGTTTTTTTTGGTAGATTTTGTGCTTGCAGTGTTTACAGTAATCACAAAATCTCTACTGCCTTGTGACACTGTTGCTGTTGATACTCAAACTAGCATATTAATCAGCAATCATAATCATTACCTCTGACCTGACAGAAACCTCGCAGACATTCATGTTTTGACAGAAGTGCAGAAAAATCTAATGCTGAAGAGAGCATGATTTACCTTTAGTCAAATAAGAAATACGAATAAGATATGTTCCAAGCTTTTGGTCATCGGCATAGTAATAATTACAAGACAAGGAATAATTTGAATGTGTTAGTATGCCATACCAAATGCCAATGTGTTGGCATTAGCCGTAACTTTTAAATTAGCGCTGCCATGTGTATTTAAAATATGTCTGATATGTGTTCTGGATAATTCAGATTCCTTCATTGTAATCAACAGGCCATCCTCCTGAAGGTCAACAGGCTCCTTTTCCTGTTGGTCTGAAACGCTTACCCCAGGATTTATCTCAGACAAAGAAAGAAGCTTGAAGGCCTTAACAGACAGCACAACCTTTGAGAAACTTTATTAAAGGCTGCCGCGGATGTCAAGACTGCTGATTTATCGTGTTCCTGCTTAGCAGCCTGACATCCCAAAGGCCTAAACGCAGAGTCAGCTATAAACAGAAGGAATTTTTAAGAGCAGCTAAAGTGGTTATTAAATGGTTGCTGTATTATAGTGGAATAAGATCTGATTAAAAGAAACGAAGAGAAAGCCTGAAACTCCCTCACACAACCTTTTTAAAAGCTTATATCCCACTTCCAGTCAATTAAACATTAAACCATGATGAGTTAAGGTGAGACTCTGCTTCTCTGGGCCTCACTATCTGGTCAATTATGGCTTTATCCTCATTCCTCATCTTTGATCCTTCATTTAGACTATGAGACGCATTATCCAGGGCCCTGTATTTAATGTTAAGTATTCTATGTCAGGCATTCTGCTCTATGTCCCTGCTTTTATCTATGTTTGTTCTCTGGCCAGCATCAACCTTTTCTTTAGAATAATAATTTGACATTGATAATTGGTGCCTGTCACACTAACCTTAACAGCTGCCAGCATCAGGTACCGGAAAAAGCTGTGTCATCTCTGAATGGCTGAGTGCTTCGGTGCAACTGCAATGAATTGCGCCATAGTTCAAAAGTATCACTCTACCATGATCATTGACTCCATGAATATGTCAAATTCCTGTCCAAAAAAGAAATTATCTCACTGTGTTAATTCCCATGCAGAACAAGGACTACGTTTCTTCTTTTCCCTTGTGCAGGCCAAAAAAAAAAAAAAAGTAAATAGAAATTCTTGGGCAACTGATAAGCTTCTGTTATTGTGAGTCACACCAATTTGTACCATACCCATTTTTTTCTCGTCTGAGATCAGATGCACAGGGCCAATCTTCAGCCAATTGAGTTTAACCCTTCATAATATGTGTGTAATTAGCCCATTGTAAGGGAGCGTGTGTTGGGGGAAACCTCTCCCCGCTAAAGGCTGGAGGGTTTCCACCAGAAAGAAGTTTTCTTTCTTTCTTAGTTTATGTGTTTGTTCCATTCACAAAACACTTGTCTCCTAACACCTGCATGCCATAGCATAATTGTTCTCCAGACAAGCTCTTATAAGCAGTGTCATTGTCTTTGGGGGGGCCTAAAGCAGCCTTGCGCTGCAAACACAGTGACCCTCATCCAAACAGCTAGCTACCCTCTGGCGCTGTTGCACAAGTATGCTGAGGTTGACTTGAATGACCTCTCTCAGGTGTGTCTGTCTGACTATATGAGGCTGTCTGCGTATATGGATTTTTATGTAATAAAGCAGCAACTTATCTTCATAAGTTACTACCTTGATTAATAGTTATAAAGCCTACCTCGTCTGTGTTTTGTCGGTCATCTGGCACACCACTAACACCTGGCAGTGTAATGGGTGTGAGCTGGACAGCTGTGGTCAGCCGTGCTTGAAATAAACAAGAGGCCCTGGAGAGATTAATGGCTGTCCAAAGAGCGAGAGCCACGGCACCTCGTCCAGGAATGTGCCATTTATAAATGGAAAGGAATGGGGTGAATGGCAAGCAGAGCAAGCAGGAAGGGGCAATTCGACTATTCGGGGCGTATTCTCCATCCTGTTTAAAGGCAGGTATTTTTATTCTATTCCTCCTGTCTGAATAGTTTTGGCTTTGGAAAAGTGAATCAGAAGGCAAGGTGGTATAGTCTGTAGCAGGACCTTGATCAAAAACGAGCAAAACTCGGCTGTTAATTTGAGTGATTGAGCCATAAAAATAGATTTTATATTTCTACCATATAGACATTTCTGAGGCCAATTATGGCAGGGGTGTTACCATGTTGGTTCAGGAAGGAGCTAGACCATAAACACAACACCAGGAAAGATGGTTTATGTTACTCTGCTTAATCATGAATTTTTTTTTTTTTTTTTTGAAACAAGATCTCCAATTCCTGTTGCATGCTTTCTTCAAATTTTGTGAACCTTCACCAGCTTGAATCAGTGTTAATGAGTTTATTTTCTGGCGTTCTTTACTGAATTGTAAAAACAAGTCAAGGTTCACGGCAGTAATTTTTTACTTAAAATGCTTCTTTTTTTGGTCATCATCTTACCTAAAACTATGTGTTGTTATTTAGTGATTTACCAACTGTATCTCGCTGTAATGTACAACTGTAAGAACTGTTACTGATTCTTGCCAGATTTTGTCAGGTTCTCAATGTTTATGTAATACAATCTAACAGGTGACACACCAACCCTCATTGACTCTTAAATATCCAAGTTTCACATTATAATTTTTGTTTTTGTATTTTTTTATTTTAAATTGTGTCCTGTCTGAAATCCTTTAAATTCTCCTATAATGACTGAAAACATTCCTTTGTTGTTGCTTCCCTCTCTCCTATCCCCTCCATTTTTTCTCCACAGTCACAGTATACAAACCTGGGGCTCCTGAACAGCATGGATCAGAACATTCAGAACGGTGGCTCAACCTCTACCAGCCCCTACAACAACGACCATGCACAGAACAGCGTGACAGCCCCATCACCCTACGCCCAGCCAAGCTCCACCTTTGATGCCCTTTCTCCCTCACCAGCTATCCCATCCAACACAGATTACGCTGGACCTCACACTTTCGATGTGTCCTTCCAGCAGTCTAGTACAGCAAAGTCTGCCACCTGGACGGTAAGACATTTATTTGTCATAGTAGTTTGTGCAATCTGCTTAAAGTCAGTGACATTCCAGCTCATGGTCAAGCAGTATTTGCAAAAAATCTTGATAGTAAAGCGTAAACACTTTTTCACGGAAGAGGTCAGCATTTTGGGAAATGCGCGCTTTCTTGTCAAGAGTTAGATATGAAGATCAATAACCATTCCCATATTGGTCAATGAAATACATGTATAAGGCTCCAGCCAGTAGCCAGTTAGCTTAGTTAATATAAAGACTGGAAACAGGGGGAGGCAGTTAGCCTGGCTCTGTCCAAAGGTAAATCCACCAGCATCTCAAAAGCTTACTAATTAATATGTTATATCCCTTTGTTCAATCAGAACAAAAAGCAGAAAGGTAAAAATGAGAATTCGACCATTTCTTGGACAAGAGGAGTTGCCAGGCAACCAGCAGACTTGGCAACTTGTTGTTTTCACGCTTTAGACGTGTACCCGTTTACAGTATTTAAGGTACAGACCTTAGAGTGGTATTGATCTTCCCATCAAACTCTCAGGAAGAAAGCAAATAAGCATAAAATGTCAAACTATTCCTGTAACCAAGATTTTTTTTATATAAATTCTCACTTTTACATCACCCATGTGTCATGAGCACACTCACATGCCTCTACAGGACAAATTCAGACAGAGTCAGGTAAGTTGTCCCCCTTATGTACTCTAAGTGGACTTTCAAAAGTATGCACTTCTGCTTTTGTACTCAGCAGTTCTGTTTTCTTTACTGTATGATTTAACTGTTTCGTACTGGGTGATAAACCAAAATATTCCGTGGCATATGTCTGAAAAATGTCAGTTTTTAATATATGTTTATATGTATCATATGAGCAGGTCTGCATTTGTCCTAATAAATATGGAACCACAGAGACAAGTAAATATGCTGGCTATCATCATAGCACGTCATCATGTGATGCAGTGATTTTTTTTAGACTAGAGGATAAAGAGACACTTTTACCAATGAACTCCTTATCTGACAATCTATGCTCTAGGCAGATTTAGGTGCATATCATTTTAAAGTCCTATATTTCTAAACTACAGCTGGCAAGGAAGAATGCCGTTTGAGATGTATAGCTTCAAATCATGACTAAACCCCAGGTTTTTCTTGCTAAGGCTCAGACATTACACTTCACTTGCTGAAAGCAGAAAAACTGAAGAGCATGATCTCCCTACATAGGCTGTTGCTATGAGAGACGTTTAGATTAACTAGAGTCCCATCAAGATTTTAAATGTAATCCTAGCTTTCTAATAATTTGAATGTATGTTAAAAGATACTTATATATATTCCTCATATAGAAGTTTACCTAGCTCCTGGTGACCATGTTAAAATCATGTTCAAACTCCAGTTTACACACAACTTGGTCAAAGTTCACTGGTACTTTGTTGATGACAGAGGTAAACAGACTTTAACACTTGGTCCAGGTGTGGTGATGCCCTGTGTAGCTAGATGTCACCATGTGATGCTCTGTAAACGTATACACTCAGCTCCTCCTGCTCTGTCATTACACATGACAGGGCTGGGGGACAGCTGTTGCATCAGAGTCCCACCTGCTTGTTTGTTTATATGTCCAATCTGCACCACTCTATGCAGACACTCTAACAGCTATGCACGTTCAGTGTATTAATGCACCCTAGCGGACAACATAGGTGACGGGTTTTGTTTTTGATGGTGTTGGACACTTTTGATAGTACAGAGATACAGGAAAGATGGAGCAAGTGGAGCATTACAGCCAACAGGGGTCACTGACCAAATCAGAATCACAATGTCAAAATTACATGGCATCTTAGGCTACTTGTGACATTTCGACTATTACATAGTGTACCTGCATTACAGCTAATTATTTTCAAGTGGCAACTTTGGATGAGACATTTCCAATGGAAATGGTCAATAATAAGTCATCCCTGTCAATAGTGTCTGACGGGACTGTTGAAAAAACTGCTGAGCTTAATGCAGCAACTTTAATGCACTGTCTCTTCAGAGTAAACAGGCTGAACTCAGGGAGTGCTGGGCGATTTCACCTTATTAATTGGCCACGCCGAGTGTGGGATTATGACATTTACTCAATTCCCAGACTGCCTCACTCATCCCTCTCATTTTCACAGTCCAAAAACAAAAGTGTTTGTCTGATGTGAGACTGTGAGGAGGTTGAGAGTGTGATTTGTGAGAGGCACGCCCCAAAGCCTGAGCCCCACTGGTTTAGGGCACATCCCCATCATAGACACCTGTAGTACAACAGACTGTCTCCCACAGTCATAACACATGATGCAAGACTGGTTTGATTGGTCTGACTTAACGTGGAAAAGTAGTGAATTGTTAGCTATTATCACAGCACTGAGTGAAGTATATCCTTCTCTGATGCATAAGCTTTGTATTTACTGATTCAGAATTTTCAATTTTAACTATATACCTGAAAAGATTTTACTTTCCTCTTTTTCTTTTTTCTGTTAATACCATAAAACTGAATTCAGTTTTATTGTCCCAGGAGCCTCTGACAACTTTTAATATATATATAATCTTTGCAGATGAAAATCAACAGTGAAAATGAAGAATATAACAAAAAAAAAATACAAATATGAATTAAATAAAAAATACAGAGAAAACATCTGTGAACTATGATAAATAAAGTGTCATTTTCTGGACCTGCTTCCAGTTTTTATGAGGCTATTAATCCATCTAAAGGGAATTCATTGTCCTAGCATGATTATGAAATGTAGTTAATCTACATCTGAAAAATAGACCATTTATCATTAAGTTAGTTTGTTGTGTGAACAGATGAGCTACAGAGAAGGTCTCTTTGTAATCTCACACTTTGAGACCCTTTGTTTACTGGTTTCTGTATTTCCTTTGTTCATGTTTACAAAACATGATTGGTGTAAAAACTGTGACACAACATATTAAAACAATCTCAGAGTTGTTTTCTCATTTAATGGCCAGGTTAAATGTCAGTGCATCATCCACCAGTGACACTTTACGTAACAGCAAAAAGCTGTCAGTTAATCTTACCAAAGCGTATTTGTCTGAATTTTGGCTCGCCGAATGTTGTTTTGTGTTACACTGATTATTTTCCAGAATAGAGAGAGTCATTTTCCTGTGGTGTAAAGCAGCTATTCTAAAGAATAGTGATTACAGTGTTGGTTCCCAACTTGAAGGAGGCTCCCTCGCCTGATCTCAGGAGATCTTTTGCAAAGCTCTCATAAGCTCAACCCGATAGCTCGACTGCTGGACTGATGGACTGATGGCAGAGAGCCACTGAAGATGTCACCACCACAGCTTTGCTCTGTGCATAGATCTGCTAATGCCCCCCTTTTGAAGGCCTGCGGGATCTTCCACAGGACTTAATGGACTGCACTGTGCTTTTTGATGACTGTTCTTATGGAGACACACCTAATCCCTAACCCACACCTTAACCTCTTCCTGTCTAGGATGAGTGTGACACACACAGAGAAGTGCAACACGTCAATGTTTCTGAGAACTGCTCCTACACGGTTTCCGTCTTGGCACTCCTGCCATTTCCATGGTGTTCCTTCCTTTAGTATTTAGTTGGAGAATAACAGCCAGGTCAAATGAACTAAATTAATGGAGTGTTGCAAATAGGGCAGCCATTGTTCGCAACTGATGCAACTATCGTGAGGCTAAAGATGGGTTGTGTTTGCCATGTGTATAAACTGCCACTACATATAGTAGTTAAAGGAGAGGAATGTCATGGTTTGGACTATCAGTGGGACGCTGTAGAGCTCGGGGGATTACAGTAATGGATTGAGGGCCTGTAGATAATACTTGTGTAAATACTGTGTGCCTCTTTCCTGAACCCTGTGCTCTTTGAGTGGGCTCTGTCTTTTTGAGAGAGTTAAGCTTGATGGTTGCATCTCACATTGCGCCGGAGGAGGAGGAGAGCCCTTGAATGCTCAAAGAGAAGAGTGTTCTAGCGAAAGGCTGCAAGACACAGCTTGCCCCTGGAACATCTGCGGGCCCGTCCCACGCCTCACGAGATGGGGCTGAGACTTGTTTGTGTCAAGAAGCTTGTCACAACTCGCCCATCACAGGGAGACAAGCCCTAAAAGCTACAGATGGGAAAAGGTAGAAGGGAATTTTTCAAAAAGGCAGAGTCAAAAGGTTTTTATGATATGGGCTGTGGGATTTCTCCATAATTGTTGTGGAAAAGCCCATTCTCTTACAGTTTAGATCATAAGATTCGTTTTTTCCCCTAACAAACAACCTTATACAGATACCCGCAGCAGAGATTTACCTCAACAGAAAACATGATCATGCTGTAGTTATACAAATACAAAAAAGTAAGCTATTAGTCTGTCATCAGAAGATGAGCATTTCTTGGATCCGAACCATTCAAATCCCTTCTGAGTTTGTTGTGTGATTACTGAACTTTAGAATAACACAAACTTGTTTGTGGCTTTAACACTTCCTTGACACATAAGTAGATCAAATATAGTTTTTGGAATTATGTGAGTGAAAAAGGTAGAGTTTTAATTTTTGTGAAAACAGTAAGATACTGCTTAACTAACTTTAGCTACTCTGCATTTGAAATTATGTGGGGAAAAATAATTTTTTCTTCATATATTTCCACCTGTTGGCGTTCATTTTCAGTTTCAAAATGCGATTAACTCCGTTGTAGTTATAGTCATTTGGAGCATTGGTGAAGACAAACATTCGATTGACTAATCCCACAGTAACAGATGCATATTTGACACTAGCTAAATAAACATGATGCTACATGTCAGTGTACAGGTTTGCCTTGAGACAGGTGTCACTGAGATTTGGTGGTCGAGATTGGGGCTGATCACAAAAACATAACATTCATTTTTTTAGAGAAGTGATTATCCTCTAAGACTTTCGATTTGCCACATTAATTTTCTTCTCACAGGTAGGTGTTATACTTCTGTTTCAGAGGAAAAAAAAGGAGAAGAAAAAACTCCTTTGCATTATTGTTGAATTAAACAGGTTTGGGAGAAGTTCTAGGCATGACATGACATGTCAGGTATGAGGAAGACAAGACCAGAGGCGCCAAACAGTGCTTGTTTAAGGCCTGATGTTTGTCAGGACTTGACTTCTGCATGCGCCCGCAGCGCCTGTCAGGGAGAAAAGAACGCCACAGCTGTGGGCCTGCCTCAACCTGTGCTGCACGGGAAGTGTGCGTTTGAGTGTTCAAGTGCTGCATTTGTTAGAAAGTAATTGCACGCATGCAGCACTGTACAAGCATCGGAACAAATTGTATATTTGCATCCAGTAAGATTATTTTAAAAACATATTTTTACTATTACACCAGTTTAAAGACCGCAGAACTAATCAACCTCAGTTCATATTTTGTCCAGCAGAACTTTATAGCAGCAGGTAGTGTTTGCAAATACAGCCTCTGCTAGTCATTCATTATTTTTTTCTGCCTCACTGCCACATGTGCCAGTTGAATAATGTGCCATGTGTGGTTCTTGCAAACACTTAGAAAAGTTTGCCTTTAAACGATAGTGATTAAGCGGCTCTGTATTGTGCACTCTGTGTTCCTTAGCTGTGTAATTCACATTGTGACCAATGAAAGACTCATAATTACATGTTAACACCTGAACACCACACCCTGTGTGAGCCACTGAATCCCATCAGTCAACCGGGTGTCCTCCACCCTGAACGGTGTTAGCTTTAGCCAGGCACTGCTCTCAACAATCAGCAGCAGCTCCTGCTCTCACTGCTGAGCAAACACAGCACCAGCAGCAAATAGTTGTGTGCTCAAAGTTTGTAGCTTCAGGGCTGGGATGGTTCTCTTGTGTACGCGCGCGTGTGTGTGCGTGTGTGTGTGTGTGTGTGTGTGTAAGTTTGAGACAGTAGGATATGATCTACACAAACTTTGGTTTTCTGCCTCTCAAACATCTCTGATTAGATCTGGGTGTTTGGAGTTTTGCTGTTTTCGCCTTCAGCTACACAAAACCAGCACCCTGTAATTATTCAAAAGACTACGTACTGACCCTTTACACCACACTTCTCTTTCTTTTTGCCTTGTGATCTGCTCTCTCTTTCTCTTTTGCTCTTTCCCTGTCTCTCTGCTTAGCTTCTCCACCTCATTTAGCTGATTGACAGAGGCGTACGGGGAGTATCAGGTTAGGAGCAAGGGGACAACTACAAACATTCATCTTAGACTTTTTTTTTTTCCAAGAAGACCTTTAGGAAAGCTGCTTTGATTCTAACGAAGAATCGCTTCAGTCATCGTGTTGACATACATGTCCCAGAGCTTGAACTGTTCTCATCAGTCAGTATATCATGTTAACTAAATGTATTTATACACAAATGGCATATCAAAATACTAGATCCTGATTTTATTTTTATAACCCTACTATCTGATTTAACATTTAATATTATCATAACTTTCTCTCAGTAATACCATGTAGTGTATCATCTTGTGCATGTAGATTTTATAATGAGGTCACTTGGGGAAAGGAACGAAGCTGAGAATTTGGGTTATTATTATTAACCCGCCTGTATTAGTGGATCCCATCTCTTGGTGAAGTGCACAACAGTAATGTGTGTAGTTTGTGAGTGAGTATATGGGAGATGAGAAGGTACTGTTTTGGCTTAGTCATGATAAAAGGAAAGGTTGTGCCTGGGGAGCAGAGTAGAAAATGTCCGTGCCAAGCTTGTGTAATATTCAAAGTCAGCACAGACAGATTGTGGGATGAGCTCCTCTTTTTGGAACCAAACTTAATAGAGGTGGAATTTTGTGTTGCATTGTTCTCAAATACAACCCCAAGCAGTTTTCACAATGTTCACTTTTCTTTACTCAGAAATGAACCTGACAGGAAAATTTTCCCCTCCACCTGCCACCCCCACCCACAATCTTCTGCACACAGGATTTAAGGCTCTGCTTACACAGCAGTGATTTGAATGGTTTGTTTACACAGTTGGGTTATGCCTATTAGTAACAATTCGGTCTTTCTGATGGCTTACTGGTTATCAATTCTAACTGTGCCAGGGATCAACATACATCCATTATTCATGGACCATGGCTTACAAACTTGGAAGTGAACCAGTGTGTGTTTGAGCAACCATCACATTTTGGCACCAGATGGATCTTGCGATTAGTCCTTCACTCCTGCACTCTAACATCTAAAACTGAGTCGTTTTCTTCCAGTCCCACAAGGAAAACTGCATTCAACCCTGTGCAGTGTTAGCTTGCCAGCCTCTTCAGAAGCCCTCTTTTGTATGATGAGTGGCCATCAGATGCTTTAGCAGAGTACTCCTCCCTTTAAGATGAAAGCCAGGCCCAGTTTAATTGCTCCTGGAGGGGTCCATTTTATGGCGCTCCTCGGAAGTCCCAGAGGCTCTCTGTGAGACATCTTTGAGGTTGCCCAATACACACTCTTAGAACCAAAACTTGTGTGTGTGTGTGTGTGTGTGTGTGTGTGTGCGTGTGCGTGTGCGTGTGCGTGCGTGTGTGCGTTTATTTAAGTAGGTCATAATCACAGTCTTGTCTTTAACCCCTTTTGCTTCAGGGGAAACCAGACGTGCACAGTCCAGGCAACAGGTGTTATGCAGATCAATCTGTGCTTTTAAAATTTAGGCAAAAATGTTTTGAAGCCACATGAACAACATTTAGGTGCAAATATCGTTACCTTTTTTCTGTTTTATACACAGTTTTATCTAACCTTTCTGTCTTTTGTCTTGTTTTTTCTACTTTCCAGTACTCAACAGAACTGAAGAAGTTATACTGCCAAATTGCCAAGACATGTCCCATTCAGATCAAAGTCCTGACCACCCCTCCACAGGGTGCTGTTATCAGAGCCATGCCTGTTTACAAGAAAGCTGAACATGTGACCGAGGTGGTGAAACGCTGCCCGAACCACGAGCTCAGCCGCGAGTTCAATGATGGTCAGTTCTTTTAATCTATTAAAAAAATAAATTCTCATTCATGTTTCCCTTCAGTCATCATTTACTGTCAACATTTAATGACATGACTCATGTTGCTTCCAGGTCAGATCGCTCCTCCCAGCCATCTGATCCGCGTGGAGGGAAACAGCCATGCCCAGTATTTGGAGGACTCCATCACTGGAAGACAGAGTGTATTAGTTCCGTACGAGCCTCCCCAGGTGAGCTGTCTATCATCCCAGCCCTGTCAGCGACATCCCTCCACCTCAGCCTGATTCTGATAGATAGAGCGGTGACAGACTCCGAGCTCTCTGAAAGTCTCTCATGTCCAGCTGCTCAATCCTGACACGCAGCAACTGCTGACTGCAAAAACCCTTCAGTATGAACACTACTTCATCTACATGGATTCCTCAGAAAGAGGCCTTATTTTACTGCTGTATTTTATTATTTCCTGCTATTTTAAACCCTTCCTGTAGGTCATAAGGCAAGTTATGATAAAAAAAAAAATAAAAGCCATGTTGATTATAAGAATTAATTCAAATATCTCCTTTAAAGCTTTAACTTTTACAAATATGGTTTCATCTTTTTTAGCCAATAAACTCTGACAAGGTCCCTGATACATTGACAGTAAAAGCAAGCACACCTGAAATCATAAGTCTAGGTATATTTTCAATATAAGTAATGAAAGAAAAGAGCCAAAAAGGAAAGAAAAACACAACCATTTTTATGCAATTGTTACTTAACACTCTAACACTGCATTTACATGCAGTTAAGTAACTGTTTACCTCTTAATCTGCAGTGAATTGAAAGAAATTTGGTTAACACAGCTAGATTTCTGCAGGAGAAACCTTTGTCTAATGGGGCTTTTAGAAACCAGTTTTTCTCTTCTATCTGTTTTTCTTCACTGTCACCCATTGTTGGGACTTACCTTCATTCATTCGTCTACTCAGGTGGGGACAGAATTCACAACAATTTTGTACAACTTCATGTGCAACTCGAGCTGCGTGGGTGGAATGAACAGACGCCCAATTCTCATCATTGTCACTCTGGAAACCAGAGAGTAAGAGACAATATCATCATCATCCTCATCCTCAGTAGTTGCCAGTCATGCCTCCAGTTAAGTGGTGGTACTGTTTGTGACCGAGTTTTTGCCTAATGTGCGTCCCTGTCTTCTCCTAGTGGTCAGGTATTAGGCCGCCGGTGCTTCGAGGCCAGGATCTGCGCCTGCCCGGGCAGAGACCGCAAGGCAGACGAGGACAGCATCCGCAAGCAGCACGTAACAGACGCCACAAAGAGCAGTGAGGGTACGAAACGCCGTAAGTAGCGCTGGGGCTGGTGATGGACTGACGAGCTTTGGTCTTACCTGACGTGCTGCCAGTGTCGCGGACCCTCAGCCGCTGCACTTGCTAACACTCAGTGCTTAGTGAATGCTGCCAAACTCTCTGCTACTTTCCTGCCATTTTCCCTCGCTTGTTTCCCTCCTGCTCTGGCTTAGGCTAACTGTTCAGCACATGGCAATTGTACTCACTTGTTCCTCTCCTTTTTTCAGCCTTCCGCCAGGTGTCCCATGGCATACAGATGTCCACTATCAAGAAGAGAAGATCTACAGATGAGGAGGTTTTTTGTTTGCCTGTAAGTGTTTTTGCTATTGGAGTTGAAACTTTGTTCTGAGTGTGTCTGACCTGCTAACTGACCACTTTCTTTCTTTTCTCTTTATAGATCAAAGGCCGTGAAATTTATGAGATTTTGGTAAAAATCAAAGAGTCTCTGGAACTCATGCAGTTTCTTCCGCAACATACCATAGAATCATACCGACAGCAGCAGCAAAATCTACTTCAGAAACAGTGAGTACCAGTATAGATTCTTTTTGTTCTCAGGCAGATTATGAAAGACAGACCTACATTACTTGCAAGGTTCACCCTTGAATTCGAGTGGACTTGTTCCCTTGCGCTGTGTTTTTAACTACGCTCTCTCTTATTCTTACTAAATGGCTTGTTTGCGTGCTCAGAAGCTTTTTTTTGGATGAAATTGTTTTTCTTTTGAATAGACTGCAGTGATTTAACTGACTAACCATGACTGACTTGTTGCTGCAAAAGTGGATTGCACTGATAAAGGCTATGCATGAAATTTCTTGATTCTGTTTATTGCTTCCATGGAAGCATCGCAGCCATCAAGTAAAAGCTGATAATTGCTCTAAAATTGATGTTATTCAGTGTTTCCCTGCAGCTGTGAGTTTACCCTGAATTTGCTCAGTACTAGCAACTTTAGAGGGTGAGCCTTGCATCAAGTAGAGCTGTGTTTTTTCCCCTTTCTGCTCTCTCATGGGATGTGAGCCAAAGCTGATGAATCGTGACAAATGTACCTAGCTATGCTTTGTCAAGGAGAAGCTTCCAAAGAGTTGTGGTAACGCCTTTGGGTGCTCTGCCAGCACCCAACAAAATCCGTGCCTCGGTCTCATCTATTTGCATCAGGATAATTAAAACTGTCTTCGAATATATTCACGCACACTTCTCCTCGTCCACGCCCATTGCACCATGAATTAAAAAGAGGAGATGGGTATAAACGATAGTTTGACAGCGCTGCGATGATAATTATTGCTTATGTTATAGTTTCCCATTAAGAGACCGGCGGACAGATTCACAGTGAGATAGTGTGAGCATTTGCTGTTTTTTACTTTATTAGTGTGTGTTACTGGCTACTTTTTGACAGGTACTAAAAGATTGATAGTGATGTAAACAATCAATAGAAACCGAACAAAAAAAAGACTGAGATTTGAGAATGGATTTGTTGAATATTTTTAGATGTGTTTATGTGGATATTTTGCATGTTTTCCCTGTTTTTCTGTCTTCTTAAGATCCTCACAGCCAACATAGCTTGTTACTCTCCTCTGTAATTTCTAACCTAACCCCTACAATGTTTCCCTCACAGCTTTTGAAATAAAAGGTTCTGTCAACAGTGATTGTTTCAGACCTTTTCTTTCCTTCACCTGTTCAAATGCTAAACATCTCTGCACATTCCAGTAGTGAACTGCTGTGATCTGTGTCTGCATAGTGCCATCTTCTGGACAGTTGTATTAGTGCGGAAAATGATGTAGTATTAAATTCCAGCTGTCTGTCCACCCTGTGCAGTTCCTTCTGTGTTTATCTCTCTCTATCACAGTTTTTTCCCCATTAACATTTATTTAGCTACTTTTCTCAACCTCTGGGCCTCTCTGGGGCCACTCACTCCTCTCTCCTCCTCCATCAGTGAGCCCTTATCTCTCCTCTCTCTTTTGTTTCTGGTTCCTCCCCCTGCAGTCTGATAAAAACCCGTCTTGGTAGCCAGCTCCTGGAACCCGCAGGAGAGCAGAGGCGGCGCTGCAGCTCCTCCTGAAACTCTGCCCCACATTCCTCCTCCTCCTCCGATACGCGGACCTCCTGTCTGTCTCCTTTTTATCAACTTTGATTTTTCTGATCTCCTAACTTTCTGCCTTGCCTGGCAACCTGCAGTGAGAATGCGACACTGAAACTTTCTGTTTCTAAGATCTGTGGCTGCTGCTGCAAGATAATAAAGAAGCACTTGATGTTCAGTCATTGTGCTAACTATAGACAGCATCAGTGTGACGTGTAGGTTGTAGCCCTACATGCTGGACAAAGTTATTCTTTGTCTATCCACGTTTAACTACTGGCTCTACTGAAGTTTATCTTTAAATTCATAGATGATCATTTTTGCATGCATTATTTTTGTCCATCGTTTTTAAGGTTGCCTATTGTGATGACATCCTCACTTTGTTCGGGTCCTCCCTGTTTATCATGTATCTGCTGCATTGAGTCTGTTTGTGAAATGTTCGTCCCGTTCAGCCTTTTATTCTGGCTGAAGTTGGACAGGAACCAAGCTTAAATGTTTGTTTTTCTATCTTACTTGACTTAAGAGCTTGTTCAACTGTATTTGTTTTGCCTTTGCTTCATCATGAGAGCTGGACTCACAAAATCTATCTTGTGGGACTTTGGGGGGAAGAGACTTTATTATTGAGAGAACTTTTTGCTAATGCTGGTCATGTTTTATGAAGTCACTGCAGGGCAGTTTGTGTGTTTGTTTTTAACTTTCTTCAATAAAATGTCTTTTCATAGAAACTGCAGGTGTTAACTTTGTTATATACAGAGCAGTTGTGAACATTTGACTCTGTTTGAAACATATCATTTTGTTCTTTTGTGGCTGCCGCACTTTTGTCTGCCAGAATATAATAAATGGCTTATTTTTTTACTTTTTTTTTTTTTTTTTTTTTTGCTTGAACTCTGTCCTTTTCATTTACTGCTCTGCACTTTCATTAGAGGAACGTGGTTAGTGTGAGGAGGAAACTCTCTATGGACCCAGAACTGACATTTAGTTACTGTAACATTCTGTTATCAGTTATGTTTAGAACAATCCACTTTTTCATGAAAGTCAATCATTATTGTTTCCATTAAAGGACAGTACAGACCAGGCTAGTTTAGAAAGCTGAAAGTTGTCTAAAAATGATCGTAACGGCCTGTAACCTCCTCTCTCCCGTCCCAGGACCTCAATGCCGTCTCAGCCCTCCTTCGGCTCGAGCTCCCCAACTCACGGAAAAGTAAACAAGCTGCCCTCCGTCAGCCAGCTCATCAACCCCCAGCAGCGTAACACACTCACCCCATCCAGCATGTCTGGAGGCCTGACTGACAGTAAGTGTGGCCCTTTGTTTCTCTTCCTGTCTATCTCAGGCCATATGCCCCTACCCCTCCAGTCGCCCCGTCCCTTCTGGGCCTATTGTGTCTGTATAAGGACAGCGTGTCCGGGCAGGCAGGAGGGGACCTGAAAGCCCCCCCACGCCACACCTGAAAGCTTCCCCATCAAAAAGATTGTGATCGCTATGACACTCCCACAGGACTTATGATGCATTATGTGTCATGTCGACAGTAACCTCTGCTTGCCCCTCCACCCCCAACCCCCACGTGTTTCAGTTGACATTACATAACGTCGAAATCCCAGAGCAGTAAAAGAAAGCTCACAGTAGCTCCTTTTGTCTCTGCAGTGACTCCTATGATGGGCACTCACATCCCCATGAATGCTGACATGAGTTCACTGAGCCCCACACATGCACTGCAGCCACAGCTACCCCTGGTGCCTTCTTCCCACTGTACCCCCCCTCCTCCATACCCCATGGACAGCAGCATCTCAAGGTACCTCATTAAACCACAGTGGAAAATATTGACTCTTTTTTTTTTTTTTTTCTGTGTTCATTTTAAAAATTGCGGATTTACCTTCATATGTTTGGAGGCCCAAAGAGTTCAATATTAAATAAATAAATAAGACATTATAAAATAAATAATCATATGACTGAATAGAGTAAAATGTACCAATAAATTGTGAAAAAAAACAACTAGAAGCTGCTGCTGTGAATAAAAAATTCTCAGACACAGTAACTAACCTCTCCTTTTATTTAGCTTAGCAAGGCTGCACGCACTTCCTGACTCGTTGGCTAACTATTAAAAAAGTAGCTACGCTGGGCTGTGAACTTGAATTAGCAGCAAGCTGGTCAATTCAGAGTTATCTCAGCAGTGTCTTTATTCTACACAGCTCGACGAAAAGCAAAAATCCAGTCTTTCCCTTTTGGTTGTTGTAGCCAACAGAAGCTAGCTAGTTAGCTAGCAGTTGTTGAGCTTGCTAAAACAGAGGGCGGGCACTGGTGACAACTCTGCTATCATGGAAAAATAAATCAATAAATAAAATGTGTCACTGGGAAAAAATGCCGTTACGAAATAAAAACAAACCTTGAAAAGGGACATTTTGAAATAAAAGTTTTTATAATTAAATAAAAATGAACTCTATAACTATGAAAAACATTTCATAGTAATGAGTTGGGTTTTTCATTTAAGAACTTTTTCTTTTATATTTAACTTTGTTTTATTCACAATTATTTTTTTCATAATTTTCATTTATTTATTTATTATTGAACGTTCTCAAAGTTAGAGGGTGTTTTCAAGTCATTTGCAAGAGTTATTGAATTAATTCAACAAATATGTAGGCCCTCGATTGTACTAAAATGCATGTCATTTTTTGATTGTATTAAATTATTTGCCTCAACATAAAACAACACACTTAGAATACATAATAAAGCGTAGATACCCAGTGCCAGTATTTGTTGTGAAATAAATTATATGAACATTAAAAAAAGCAAACAGGAGTTTGATAGTTCCACCTCTTAAATCTCATCTCCTCTGTTCCACCCACAGCTTCCTTATACGGCTGGGCTGCGCAGGCTGCTTGGACTACTTCACAGCACAGGGCCTAACCAACATCTACCAGATTGAGAACTATAACATGGAGGTGAGCCCTTGCCTATCCAACACGAGTCATTTGATGGGTTAGAGAGAAGATTGGCTCCCCCTGCGAATACTAACGCTCCCCTGTGTAATGACCATTAGGACCTGTCCAGGCTTAAGATCCCTGCAGAGTTCCAGCACATCATCTGGAAGGGCATCATGGAGCACCGACAGGCCATGGATTTTTCCCCACCTCCCCACATAGTGCGCACCACCAGTGGGGCCTCCACTGTCAGCGTAGGCTCCTCCGAGGCCCGAGGCGAGCGCGTCATCGACGCCGTACGCTTCACCCTGCGCCAGACCATCTCCTTCCCGCCGCGCGACGAGTGGTCCGACTTTTCCTTCGACCTGGATTCTCGCCGCAACAAACAGCAGCGCATCAAGGAGGAGGGAGAGTAAGACGGCCTCTGTCTTGTTCTCAATGTTGCCATTTCTCATTTCATGCCTGCCTTTGGAACATTTCATTTGAAAACCTGGTATTAGTGCGAATCCTGCTGAGAACAAAACACATATTCACATACATAGAAATGCACTTATTTTCATTGTTTTTCTGGTTCTCGTTATCGCAGAGAAATGAATGGTGTTGGGCAAAGGTGCATTTTATTATGTTGTAATTTCTTGAGAGCACTTAAGAAATGCTGAGGATTTCAAGATTGCTTTGAGGTTTTGTTAAGTGTTCACGATTCATTCCCATGTAACTGGAAGCAAAATTTGCATTAAAGGGCTTATTAGGGCTTATATTTCTGCTATGGGCCATAGCAAAATTGTATTTTAGTTTGTAATACTTTGTAATAAGTTTTCACCATTATGGTTGTACAAGTTAGTCAAGTACACTGGTTTTCATTTGTGGCAGACGTCAGCATTGATTGTATACATTTCAAACATTTCCTGTCAGAAGTATTATGTCAGTTGATGGGCAATTTGTTTTCTGCTGTAGCTTCTATATTTTGCTTTTTTTTATGTCTGTTGTGAGACCAATGCATCACCTTATTGTGTCAGGTTGTGAAGTATGTGTGCTTAAGTGACAGATGGTCGTTCATTTGATGTAGCCATATATAGGCCTAATGCTCTTGACCCAGTGTTTTACTGCACAGTGATACTATGACTGATGTTTTCTTTGATCCTGTTTTACTACTGTGTGAAAGTGGTTGTGATTGCATTTTAAGAGCAGGCTGTTGCTCTTGCAGTGGATGCCTAGCAAAAGTATTTTTTTTATTCATGAACCATGTTTTGGTAGAGGTTTATTTCATTTGATAACTGGCCAAAACCTACGATATACTGTAAATGTATATACATTTGTATAGTTCTTTTTTGAAAGTCTCCCTAAAGAAAATGCATGATTTTCACCATGGAACAAAGCATACTGATGTGAATATTGACTGGTAGCTTTACCAGTGAGAACAATGTTTGTATTAATTCAGATGAGTGCATGCAGTGTGTACTACACATTAGCCCGTAGCCCATTTTCATCATTGTTTCAAGTAGTCAACATTGTTAGAAAGCAAAAACATTTGCATTTTCATATTTTTGTACAATGTATTGTAAATATGTTGCAATATACCAAGGGTATTTTGATATAAATCTGAAATAAATATCCATACTTGCTGTATTGCATGTTAACTCTCCTTTGTGTCAAGTTATTACGAGTGTGTCTGCATTGAAATATTAACTCCTTTTTACAAACACGAAGGTCAAACAGGTGAAACAACACTACTCTGGATTTCATTACAGAGATTACTGGGAAATTCACTAACATTTGTAAGAAATTACACAGTGTATACTTTGTACAGTGTCAGGTTGAGACAACTCACTTGTGAGAAACGATTGTCATTTAAATTGAGGAACTCAAAAATGAGTTCCTCAATTCAAATGAAATTTCAGTCTGACATTCTGACTTGAAATACTTTAAATTCTGACTAATCTGATCAATTTTAACAACTTTGTTGGCTACACAGCAAATTCCAAAATATCTAGTTGAAATGTTCCTGCAAACATAACGTGATGGTGATAATGACAGTGAACAAACAAATACTTAGGCATTTTCTATTGGCTCATCCTTCAAGCTGACACTAGTGGGAGTAAATAAACCCACAGCCATGATGACTTTTCTTCAGTGAAGTCTCGGCGCTCTTCTTTCAGCAACAAAAGTGATAGACTGGAGCCAAAACATGTGTCTCACTTCTACCTTTATTTCTCCTGAGTGCCAATTTTCATAGACTTGTAATTCATCAATTCATCTCGTTACTGTATATCTAGCTATTTACACACAACATAGAAATGTGAATGCGTGCACAAACACAACTCATCAAACACACGGTTCGGGGCTGAACAGACAGTAAATACTTCACTCATGGTTCAATTACATTATGTACATTTTCAGAAAAATAAGCATCTTTTTACATACTGTTACATTTTATACAGACTGTGAGAAACAATTTGATCAGTCTGTGCGGGAGAATCCTGGTCTCTGGCACAAAGTTACTCCACTTCGGCCACGTGAGCCACCTCCACCTCCATGGTCTGAATCACCTCCGGTGCTTCCTCGAGTTTGGCCCCCGTGAGGGCCTGCTGGGCCAGGACGTAGTTCACGACCTGCATGATGCCCTGATCTGAGAGCGTGGCCACGGAGCCGTCGCTCACGGCCTGAACGGCCTGCACGGCCTCCACGGCCTCCACCGTCTCCTCCGTGATCAGCACCGTCTCTATCTCCTCTGAGGGCGGCTGCTGGGCGGGGCGGAGCTCAGGAGGCAGGTCGGACGCCAGGATGCTGACGGCGTGCTCCACCTGGGTGCCCTGGTTGTGGAACTGGAGGGTGTCTTTCTCCAGCATGATCTTGCCAGGAAGGTTGTCGCTGTGGTACTTGGCCATGTGTTTACGTAGAGTGCGTGCGTCGATGTGGGCCTCCTGGCACATGGGGCAGACGTACGGCCGCTCTCCTGTGTGCGTGCGGACGTGACGTTTCAGGGAGCGGGCGTCGGCCCAGGCAACGCCACAAGTCAGACATTCAAATGGCTTCACTCCTGAAGAGAGAGGGGGCAGGAAAATAATCAGCACCCTCAGAACAAATCATATAACACACACAAATACATGAAGTCACCGGAGTCATGGAGTCTCACCCTGGTGGTTGTTGATGTGGCGTCTATACTCCCGGAGCTGGGTGAATTTTCTCCCACACTGCTCACACTCCCTCTCCAGGTTCTGCTTTACTCGGCCCTTCTTCCCGTGCGTGGCCTTTTTAACGTGTCTCCTGAACAGAGCCTTCTCAAAGAACTCCTTCCCACACACATTACATCTGAGGAGGCAAATAAACACGTTTAGTATGCAGTGATCTTCTGGGCGTCGTGAAAAAAAGCAGATTTGAGTAGTTTGGTTCTGTCGGACTTACTTAAAGGGCTCAGCCACACTGTGGGACTTGACGTGGGAGTACCAGTCCTTCTTCCAGCTGTAGCACTTCCCACACACCTGGCACTGGAAGGGTTTCAGGCCCATGTGCTTATTCATGTGCTGCTGGAGATCTTTCGCTTCATAGAACCTCTTATCACAGCTGCGGGAGGGATGAAGCGGAACGAGTAAAATAGATTTAAATCTCATCTCACTTCAGCTTCCAGCTAATGGATGTGAAGATCAACAGCTACTCACTGAGCACAAGCAAATGGACGGACGTCAGGTTTGGGCTGGTGCTTCTTCATGTGTTTGCTCAGAGCTGAGGCTCGATGGAAAGTGGCTCCACACGTGTTGCAGAGGTACTTTGATTCACCTATAGACATATTTTATGGACACAACAGTGAGAAGAGCTTCACATTAGTGGTTGAATTTCTGCTCCTATCTGGACCATTTGCTGAGAATTAAAGGGTCAGTTCACTTAAATTACAAAACCCCCCCCCAAAAAACATTTCATCGCTTGAACATTAAAGTTTAGTCCAGACTGTGACATTATTTTTTTGACAAAAAAAGCAGGAGATCCAGTTACTTTGAAAAAGAACAGGGGCATTGTTGTAGTTTCATGATTTGGCTTTTACTTTAAAAGCATCATCAGGGGCAGGCACAGACAATTCAATAAATAATCTCATCTCACGTCCAGGCACTAGCTTTTTTTTTTTTTTGGCAGAACTTTCAGTGGCATCTTACAGGGTTCTTTGGTGAAAGATTTTTGCTTAGTTATTAAAGAGTTATGTCATTCTTCTTGAGAACGGGACTAGCCGATTCGCTGCTAACGCAGCAATTTGGTTGAAAGCTCCAGAAAAGGTTGAAAGCTCCAGAAAAGGCTACTACGGTGACTTAGAGACAAGATTATCTTGTCAAATACTCCTTTATCTAGTCATGTAAATGGTTTCAGCTTTATCTGTGGAGGTTCTGAAATTACTAGCTCCACATTCTTGCTTCTACCACAACACAACAGAGAGAAGTGGAAGAGTCGAACGCTCACAGCTTTTAAAATTTAACATTTGAAAAATTTAACATCTCCTTCCAGAAGATGTTTCTCTGAAAGCACATTTTGCTGAAATTTTCATTTTATTCATCTGAATGCTGCGAGCACCACAAACAGATTCCATTGTACTGAAGTGGCAGCAGAAACCTCAGAGATGGGTATCTCGAAGCCTGGAAAAACAAAACCAAAACTATCTGCATGTCAAGATGCTAAGTGAAAAATATGGATGGAAAAATAACGCTTTGAGCTGGCTGGCCGTAAAAATACCTGCTATTAACTGACCTAAATAATCTCGCTCTTTTAACTTAAAAAGAGAAATTTCAGCAATAGCTTCCCTCAAGAACAGAGCTGCGACATGATGATATTACACCACACCTGCCAGCCAATCAGTAACAAGAATTTCCAGTAGCCGTGGTATAACTGTTTAGTGATTTGGGTGCACTAGCCCTTTCAAGTGTGTACGGACCTGTATGAAGGCTAGTGTGCTCCTCCATGCTCCTCTTGCTCACGAAAGACTTCTTACAGAATTCACACTGGAACTGCTTGGTCACGTCGTGCAGCGCCCTGTGCATCTTCAGGCTGTGCTTGTGGGCGAACGTCTTGCCGCAGACCTTACAGGAGTGAGGCCGCACGCCCGTGTGATTCAGCATGTGGATCCGCAGAGAGTACAGCTTTGGTAAAGTCTTCCCGCAGATGTCGCACACAAATTCTCTTTTGGTGTGTGGCGACAACGTCTTGTCATCCAAATCGGTGTCCACCTTCCCCTCAGAGCTCTGTTCTACTGAGGGCTTGGTGATGGGCGCTCGCTGGCTGCTCTGCTGCTTGTGTCGGGCCAGATGGGCGCGGAGCGAGGCGGCGTACTGGAACTCCTTGCTACACAGCTACAAGGACACAGAAACGCGATGGTGAGAACCGGCTGACAACGTCAACAATTAAACGTGACATGCTGACCAACTCCAATGCTTACACTGCACTTGTATCCGCGAGCTTTCTCGTGTTTCAACGTGTGCATGATGAGAGAGTAGCGTCTTTGGAAGGACATGCCGCACTCGGAGCATGTGTGCTCTCCGTCCACAGCGCTCTCTGCTGGGGGCTGATCCTGGCTGGTTCCGGTCTCTGGCTCTGCCACCTTCGTCGCAGCCTCCTCCTCTGTGTTGACGTCTCCGGCTGCCACGCTCTCCACAGCGCTGGCCTCTGGTTCGGCCCCACATTCAGAGACAGACGGTCCTTCACCTTGATTCTCCACTGGATGCTTTGGTGGTCTACCCCTCTTCCCAGGTTTTGGACCCACCTAAAAAAAACAACCTTTATCTGCTTGAACAATTTTTCACTCTTAACAAAACATGTGATGGAAAAATGGCAATTATGATGTTACGACATACCTTTGGGGTGGCGGCACGCGGAGGGGTTGAACTTTTCTTTCCCTCCTCTTCATCATCCAGTCCCATATGCAGACGAGCATAGCCGCCCTCAGCGATAGAGCGCTGCCGGAGTCGTCTTTTGTTGGGGTCATCTGGCGTCATCTCCTGCTTGTCTGTCTGGCCTTCATCTGCAGAGGGCTGCTCCTCCTCCTCCAGAGGCACCAACTCCTCTGCCTCCACCTCCTTCTTCACCTTGGCTGGACGCCCTCGTTTGCGTTTCTTGGGCGTGGGTGCTGATTCCACCATCACCTGAGGCGATGCCGCTACTTCAGCGGCGGCTGCAGATGAGAGTTTGACGACCTCTGTGGGGCTCACTTTGTCTGGGTCCACATTTATAACAAAGGCCCCTGCCTCGGCGACCTGCGGCTGCTCCATCGCCAGGCAGGCTGACACAACAGCGAGGGACTCGCTGGCTCCGGCCTGTCCGCTGTGGGTGACCACAGTCATCGTCTCCCCCTCCGCTCCTTCTGCACTGTGCGAGATAAGCGTGACAGTCTCTCCTGGCTCAGCCTGTCCACTGTGAGTGATCAGAGTCACAGTTTCATTCTGACCAGCGTCCTCACCATGCACTTTGTCTCCCTCTACATCTTCAGTAACAACTGTCATCGGCTGCTGGATGTAGGCCTCTTTGGAAGGTTCAACAAAAGCCAAAGGCTCGCCCGTTACAGCAACACCGCCGTGGGTGACCAACGCCCCTCCGTCCCCCTGTATGGTCACCATGAAAGCACCAGACTCATCCTTCAAGCCCTCCTGAGAAGCCGGGTGGCTGGACACCACAGTATGCACGTCTCCTCTTTGATACACCGTCAGCTTCTGTTCCTCCACCTGCTTATGTACAGACTCACATATCTGCAACACCTCCGTCATCAGCAAATGCCGGGCAAGGTTGGCAATATCTGCCATAATGCAGAAATTAAATGTAAGCATGGAGGTGTATGCAAAGTCCAGCAGCGGGAGGAAGCTGGCTTTGGTGAAACCTGGAGAGAGAAGACTGGAGGTTAAAACTGAGCCGACGAGGAGAACATTCAGCACAGCGATGAACTTACTGAGGCTCACCAGAGAGGTCGACGACGGCTTCGTGTGTGGACACAGCCCCCTTCTCAAAAAAGAGCTCGTTGAAGTATTCGCTGCACGCTGCCAACACAGCCTTGTGTGCTCGGTACTCCTCTCCTTCGATCAGCAGCGTGATGTCACAGAACTGATTGCTGAGACGCTGCTGGTTGAGTTTGTCCAACATGGTTTGGCTGTGCTTGGGCAGGAACTGATTCACCTCGCCCTTGCTGTCCACCTGGAACGAGCACACACACACGACACACCAACAGAGACTGTATTAACACGAGACACCAATATAGGGCAATTTTCTTATTGTAGTTATTAGGAGCGAAACACACTGCTGAGACTTACAAAGACCAGTTCATGCTTGGCCATTGTCTTGGCCAACTTGGATCTCATGTGAGAAGACGAGTCAGTGAAGAGTAAACTATCATCTCCATCTTCTTCCTCCTCTTCCTCCTCTTCCTCATCATTCACGCCGGCAGCCGCCCTGCGTCTCCCTGGTCGGGAAAACTGCCGAGGTCCAGACCCGTCATCAGTACTCCGCCTGCTCTGACACTGAGCACACTCTCTGATGTGGTCTTTGACATGTTTCAGGATACCTGAGGGCATCGTAAAAAAAAAAAAAGGACAACACATTCACTGGTGGCAGCCAACCATGGCGTTTCCTGTTTTTGGAGGCTTTTCTGGTGCTGGTGAATTTTATTGCGTTATATCAAGAGGTTTTTTAATATATTGTCTGCAATAGCTATATCAATAGGATAGACTAACTCACAGCAGGGCTGTGACAAACAATTATTTTAATTATGGATTTATTCAACAAATATTTCCCAACTGATTGCTTCGTCTATAAAATGTCAGAATGTCAACAGTGAAAAATGCCCATCGTAACTGCCCAAACGCCTGAAACCAGTGAATTTTTTTGGCTTAAAAAAATAATATAATTGCCCCTAGTTCACTTTTTGTATTTAATTTTTTCTTCCCGTCAAAAAATCGCGTAGAAAATGTAGATTGTTCGAAATGTCTGAGGGTTTGCATTCACGTGCAATCATTAACCAGCAACGTCTCCTGGTCGTTATACGTACCTAAAACTAACCTTCAATACTACTGGGAGCACAAATGACCCCAAGTGAAAACAAGTTCCAACGAAAAAACTAGTACTTTAACCAGCCACTAGATGGAGACAGAGAGAAACTGCGTAAGGTGGAGACGGGTGGCGTACGTGGTTGTTTGTTACGGCCTCATGTGTTTACATCGGCTCTCTGACTGGTTTCATCGCCTCGCGGTGACCACGTCCACCTAGCCGCCGTACGTCGCTCGAGTATCTCACCTCTCCACCAGTACTTCTGAGAGATGAACTCCCAGGTGAGCTGCTGGTTGAGGTGCTCCCCTCCTTCCATAATGTGCGCCTCGTTGATAAGTTCCTTCCTCCGGTCGTCCTGCAGCACCACCTCCAGCTCCGTGAAATCATTCTGGCCCTTCAGACGACGCTGATAAAACAAAGTCCCGTTTCTCACAACGTAGCAGGTGGCCGCTTTGCGTATTTTTCTCTTGGTATTACCAGGCGTCCCCGGCGCATATGGCTCCCGTTCATCAGTCAGATAGCGAATGATGGCCAAGTAGCTTTCTTCACACGACATGTCTCAGCTGACCCGCGTTTTGCAGAACTACGAATTTATTTCGAAGAGGAAAGGCCCTCTTCGGACATGTATAATTGAAAGATAAATTTTATCCGCCGTTCAGATATGAGATAAGGTGAATCAGAAATGCCACAACAACATTTCAAATTGTTTCTAAAGGTGGAACTGCAGTTCGCAATCGTCAGGGTAGACTTGCCCGAACAGACAAAATGGCTGCTGCACAACCGGATTTTGCGTCAGCTCTGGCGGAAGCACATAATGACAATCATCCACCACAGGGGGGCGCAGTGTCCAAACTTATGACACCACAGGGAGACAACGCTCAGTTTTTATTATTTTTTAAAGTTTGTTTTTTCGATTTGTTTTTTAATTTTAATTTAATCATTATTATTTTATTTGAATATGCACTTATTACTGACAGTAATGGTTCTCTATTTTATTCTACCTAACCAAAGTAATGACTTATGTTGTGGTGCCTGGTTGAATTTTCTTTTTTAAGTTTAACAAATATACAGTTTATCATACTGCACTCTGTTAGCAATTGGCAGCAGTCCCTTATTTCACTCTGGGATTGTTGGTTTCAAAGTTAAATAGACACTGTTTCAGCCACATGTATGAGTTAAATAGAGAAATGTTGTGGTACCGAGAGGTAGATTAACTTTGGTGGCAGCTGTGGTACTAAACTATACTGCAGAGGTTGAATAAAAGTGTGTAACCCGTGTTATTTTGTTACTTTTCACTTTAACTGAACCGTGCAGACAGTTTACTCTAGAAATGTGTCATTTCAGGCCTCTGTGTTATTTCAATCTCAGCCTACGACAGCTTTCATTACTGTTAGTTTTTCCTTGTTTTACGCTCTGGCATACACATACTAACTGCATACTAAACACACGGTGCAAGTTATGATTCAGAGTTTTCAACTGCTTAACCATCCTACCAATTGATAAATACAGAAAGGTATTTTGCTTGGGGCCTCACTATATATGTTGCTAAATAAATGTCAGACCAAAATCATTCCTTCTGAATGCATGCAATCAATAAGGAGGCAAGCAGAGTGGGATGGTCATAATTTAGCTCCTTTGTAATCTTTTAGTCAGAGTCGTGTTCACTTGAGCTGAAAGTTTTAAGGCAGCAGTTTATATTTCTGACCTCCTCAGCCCGTAATCCACCATACAGACCCTCAAACCCTTTCCTTTTTGTTGTCCAAGTTAAAATCCAAGGATGATGGAACATTTTCCATGGTTGCCCCCCAGCTGTGGAACAGTTTACTTCACTGTCCGGCTTTCCCTCACAATACTGTCTCAAGACTTTTTTTTTACATGAGCTTGTCAGTCTACACAAACATTTTCTGTTTTAAAATGTGTACTGTTGACAAAAGTAGCTTTACTTCACCACCGTTACACTAGTTTCTCTAGTGATCCAAATGATGAGTAATGTGAAATGAGGTTTTGATTCGCCTCCTGGGTCAAAGTGTTATTCTGTGTTATTAGTCAGTATGAAAGCAGTTTACATGAAAAACACCCCTCAAACTTTATACATAGATAAACCATATTACAGCCCTGTGGGCAGTGTTAAAGACCACATGATCCCTTCTTTCCTCAAAAAAACATAAAATCAGCTTTTCAGCACTCAATCAGATTGACAGAAGTGTGTATATGCTAACTTTCTCAGTGGTGGAGATAAGTCATATATCCGTACACAGCACATTCCTCATTAGCATAAGTTAACAGACAAGCCTGAGTGTCACTTATCGCCGCATGCCTTTAGATAAATGTACTTCCAACAGGTCAGAGAGTTGTAAAAAAATGAGAATAAAGAGATATGAAGCTTTTAAGAGCAAATCATAGTAGACTGTTTTCATACCTACATCTGATGCAATGATGATGATGCTTGTCTTTATTGACACCTGAGGGGAAATTCTCTTTTTGATACCACCCACAGTAAATTCAGAGTGCAGAGGACAATGCCCTCCTAGGTGGGTCTTTAAAAGATGGTCCATCCACAACACCATCTATGTAGGGTGAGTACCAACACAGCATTTTGTCTTAGACGTTAGAGAAGATCTATATTTATTGTTACTAAGTTCCTCCCATCAATTACATCTTGTGTATTAGTCTTCCAGAAGGCTCCAGCAGCTAATTTTATAAGCACCCTGGCTCCTAGGACTGCAACAAATGAGTTTTTTCATTCTTGGTTAATTTACTTATTACTTTTTCAATTAAGTGATTAATCATTTAATAACAAGACAGTCTACAGCCATGCTGTCAGCTCCGTGAGGCTTTAATTAGACACAGCAGTGCTTTGAGCTAAATGCTAATGATAACATGCTAACATGTTCACAGTGGCAACACTAACATGCAGATCTTTAACAGGTATAATGTTTACCATGTTACCACACAGCTGAGATGTATGGGAAAGCCATTAGTCTTGCAGGTATTTGTTCATAAACCATAGTACCGTAAAAATGAAAATTATGATGGCACAAGAGGTCACCAAAGTCATTACGATGCATTGTCTAGCAACAATGAATATCTCAACAAAATTTTGTGCCTATCTATCCCATTTTTGTTTACATATTCTAGTCCGGACCAACATGGTGTACTGTGCCTTCTCAGCTAACTTGTTGTGTGTGACCACTAGTCCAAAAACCCCAATATGTTCTGTTTGTAATGATAAACAACAGAGAAAAAGCAGCAAATCTTACAGTTGGAGAAGTTGGAACCAGCTAATGTCTGACATTTTTTGCTCAATAAATGAATGATTCATCAGTTATTAGAATTGCTGTTGACTGGTAATCGAATACTTGTTTGAGCACTATTTGCCACCCTGCAATTCACGTAAGCTTCAAGAAAACAGGCCATTCAGGTAGCTCAGACACCTTTACAGTCTCACAAAAAAACAGTTTCAAGTTGCTTTTTTATCCCCCACACTGAAATTAAGGGGGGGGACATGAATCAGCTCCAATTCTTCCATCTATTAGTCACGGGCTGATACTGCAGATGAGCTAAAAAAACAATTACACCGACTGCTCTGTTTTTGCTGAAACTTAAAGGAATAATGTGTCTGTAGGAGGGCACTACAGACACTTTTGCAAGAAGGATTTGATCATTTCACCATTTCAACACAGTGTCACATTTTCACAGAATTACTCTGATCTGGAGGGGAGGGGCGACACATCATTTGTTGCTCATCCATGTGTCACATACAAAACTTGCCATCAATTACTTAATGTAATGTAATGTGTATTGCCACTGCATTCCAGCTGTCAGAGTTACACTGAAGGGACCAGTTAACATTTGTCACTGTTGGCTCCATTAAGAACTTGGTCTTCTTTGGAGAGGATGTGTTTATTTACTGTTGCCTGGGTATGAAAAGAATATTCCTTGAGCTCTGGTTTATGTGGAAATAGCCACTCTTATGCAATCACTTCTCTGTCTACTGTCTCAGTATCAGACCAATTTCCACCTGTTGTCATGTCTTGTCAGCCAGAGACCCGAGCTGCTCTTTTCAGCTGCTTCAGAATCTGCTTTTGTGGCCTGAACTAAACCCTGGCCACAAATCTCTGACTCATTGGATAAAACTGGTGGCTCAACACAGCACTCAACCCAACAAGAGTCAGCCTGTACCTCTGGTTTTACAGCTTTCTCTTTCACACTCAGTTACTCCAAAACACCTCCTCCATGCATATGCAAAGAAAAAACAAGTGTTGGAGACTTTGATCAGGTCTTTCGTGATTCCTGTCTTGTTTAACTTCCCGTACAGAGCTGATTTGACGCATTTGGTTCCTCCTCCTATGAGGCAGAGATTTAATATGTTTATTCTCAGTTGCTGTTGGCAGGCACCTCAACACATGTTGCTGAGTGTTTGTACAGTATGAATGCTGGGAAAGAGGTTATTTGCATTCTGTCATCGTGTTTCTGTGTCAGAGGACATTTGTTTGCTCCATGCAGCGATCACCTACGGTCTAATAGCAATTCACAGGTTGCTTGAATATGAATCTAATCTGTGATGCCTTCACATTCAAACGTCTTTCCACCAAAGCTGCCTCTGCCTAGTCCCACTGTCACCATGCAGTATGAAAGCTACTCTGCACACCTTGTCACTTCCTCCAGCTCAGGTATTTGGCCCAGCGTTCACTTCCTCCTCCCTTGAGGTATTGTTTGGTTTGTGCTGGTTTGTTGGTACAAAGAAAAAAGCATTCATGACTCAAACCGGGGGTATGTTTCAGACATATCTACACACAGTCAAGGGTTTCATGCATATGCAAAGAGGAGGGAAATCCAACGCCCACAGGGTTAATCTCTACTAAAAGCTGAAAGCTTGAAGGAATAGTTTCACATTTCTGAAAAAAAGCCTTTTCACTGTCATGTCTGTACAATAAATTGTTTTTATATCTTGCATAAATACTGGGAAGAGGGGGGAACCAGCTGTCTGTGTTTAAGTGCATATTGTGATGGAGTGATCTGCTTTGGTGCTGTGACCAGTTGCTACATGACATTACATTATGTTTATGTAAGAGGAAAATGCTTTTGTGTCTCAAAATTCTCTATTTTCATTACAGATACCTCTTATATCATCAGTGGCAGCACCAGTAGGGAATGACCCTATGCTCCACAGATTTCGGCAACACACAAAAGTCCTTGCTTGCCCTATACTAATCTCTTACCAGCTTTTTATCTAGGTGGTTTGTGCTATACCATCCCTTTAAGGTTTTGACAGGCGTCTTTGTTAGCTGGAACCGGCTCTCATTCAGTGTTTTGCCTGAAAGCTTCCCCTGGACGAGATAGATTTTAGGTTATCTTTTTTTATCCTATGTCCATTTGTATTTACAGCTGCCATTTAATCTATAAATGTTTTTATGGACTGCCCTCTTTCTCTGTTTATCACCCACTTTGATGCCCTCATCACTGACTTCATCACTTTCGTGTAGAATTAAAGAAAGGAACTTCTCCCATAAAAGCCTCCCATAATTGCAGTTTATATGCTATCTTAACACACTTGTCCGTTCTGACTTGAAAGCCTGCTGGTCTCTTGGCACAAGTGGAATAACTACTCTAGCTACTGCTGTCACTTGTTTTGTTATTTGTGGATATGCTGCAACAAAGATACATTTTAATGCATTCTCTGAACCATCTTTCGCGCAAAGTACGCCGTATATGACACATATACATACGCCAGACAAAATGGTTCACACTAATGTTCTCCTCACTCTCTAACCTTGAAATGAGAGAGAGTAAACACAGCCCCTGGCATTTTAGAGCAGAGAAATAGTACTGATCAGTGCCCCTATTACCCGCATGGTTGGGCATTTGGTGTTTCGTTGTATATTTGCTGTTAAATCTTTTTCCACTCTCAGATGAAGCAAGTCAGTATTGAGTGTACACAGAAGATTTTTCCTAGAGTTAAGGCTTTAAATTCACTGCAGTTCATCCTAAAGCTAAAGCTCTAACCTTTATATAAAATGATTGGAGCTTTGTGAATTTGAGATTACTACCGTTCTTAATTAAAAAGCATCTATAATGTTCATGTAGACTCGAAAACACGTGAAAGTGTTTACTTACAAACTTTCTGGGACAAAGTAGGATAATTATATTCATCTTGAATTACAGACACACATCTACACTTTCTTTTCTCTATTACACTTTCATAGTGTATCAGAAATAGAGTACATAAGTACATAATATTATGCCATCACCTCTACTTCAAACCAGCCAGGCCTTCTTTAGGCTACAGTCTGCTTTCGATGACATCCACACCCCTTTAAATAACTTAAAGCTTGTTCTAAACACCAAAAATACAAAATGTAGGCATTTCACAAGTGCACAAACTTTGATGTTCCTTAAATACTCAGGAATTTGGTTAGCTAGAAGATTGTCCTCACTCAAAAACAAAACAGACTATCCTCGCCCCAAAACTAAAAATTCAAATTTGATTCTTATACTGAAAGAGAGCCTGTTTCTCGTTTCAAATCAGGAAAAAAACATATACATATATACATATACAATCGACTATACCATTTACACTGGATTATGGAGATATCCTGTATGCTCATGCTGCTACAACTACCCTTAAACCACTGAGCACTGTTTACCACGTTGCCATTTGTGTCTTTTCTCAAGACAGCTATCACACTTGCTAACGTCCTGGAGTCTCCACTGGTTGCCTGGCAACTACTCAGAGCCAAGAAACAGTGGGGCACACAACCCCAAGTTAAACAGCAAGTCATCACTTTTAAACTTCAGTTTTTGTGTAATTAAATTTACAACATATAATGTATAAATTGAGGAAGGTGCTGGTGGTTTGACTTTGTTACCATTTGAGAGAGCCAGGCTAGCTGCTTCCCTGTTTCCAGTCATTGTGCTAAGCTAAGCTAACTGGCTGCTATTTGGAGCCTTAAATTTTATTGACAACTGTATGAGTGGTATCAATCTTCTCATCTAACTCGCTGCCAAAAAAACGAGTAAGCATATTTCCCAAATTGTCGAGCTTAGCTTGGCTTAGCTAAGCTAAATCCTGCCTATCTGCTTATGGACTGCCAAATTAAACTTCTACCCATCACATAAACACATAATAAATATTGACGAGTGTGGGAAGCAATTTAAAGGATATTATGGGTCTTAGGTCAACAGTAAATTTGTAATCTTGATTTGTTGCCGATTTGTAATCTACTATCCGTCCTGTTACACCAAAGGCTCTGAACTGGAGCTTAAAGGCAGTCAGGACAATCTTGACTCTGACCCAGACTCCCAAGGGAGATAAAGGTATCAGTGTGTCCAAGGACAAACCCAACTGAGGAATCAAGCAAGTGGAGACTGCCTTATCTTTCATTATCTTGCTCTCACTGTGCCTAAGGCCAGACTTAGTTATAGAAAGCTTGCTCCAGCTCTTCTGGCACTGGACTACTTTTCCATTACACACTGCTTGAGGAGAATCTCTGTGCCAGCTGTAGATATGCCAGACAAACAGGGAAGATGCAGACACACCTGTAGATTAAATTTTGGCTCAGTAATGGAAATGAAAGAAACTTTTGTACCATAATTCAATTTGGGTGAAAGTCATGGAAGGGGGAAACTGGCGATCGGCACAGTTTGTCAAGGAAATTATGAATGCACGACGATGATGTAAGAGCTCACAATCACAGCTCTGCTTATGTCCCCACTTTTGCTTATCCTTCAGAGCTTTGTTGTCTGGCTGGCTAAGAATGAAGGGCATTTTACAGGTATTTACAGCAAATTGGCTGTAATATAGCCGGTGACCTCGTTTCCTGCCAAGCCTTAAAATGTCCTATGCTCTTCGGGCGCTGGGGGAACACAACAGATCATGATTGTTGAGACGAGAGAATAGGAGTTAGTTTTAGTTTTAGTCAAACCGCACTGTGGGAGTTTTGAGAGGAGTACACAAAATTTTTCCACTCAGAACTCATGATTTCTGTAATACAATTGACATATAATGTAATTACATGTTAAAGGCTACATGCTCTTCAAACAAGCCCCTATTAGCAGATGTAGATGCACTTTGAGAAGACTGGGGAACACCGCAAAACAATTCATTCAAGTAATTTAAGTTTGATAAACAAGACAAGACAAGAACAGGACAATGGTAAATGCTAAAACATAGCCTAACAGAGGCATAAGTCAAGAAGAGACATTAGCTAACATTAGCCACCATAAACTACTGGTCATACCAGACCAAGTGAGACTGTAGCAGAATGCCCCCACAATGTATTCAATTGAGCAAAAGCCCGTTTCATTGCTTATGAATTCAAACTTTGACTCTTAAGAGAAGGAAAGTGTTATTGCTTCTTTCAAAAGTTAAATAGTCTGGCTTTAAATATTATTTAGCAGATAAGGACTTCTGCAAATTGCATCCCACAGCTCAGGGTGTAAAGTGCTATTATACTCTCGCAATCTAAAAGAATGCACATGAAACAACAATAATCCCGGATGAGGTTTTAAATTTATGTTATTTGATACAAAGATCAATGTGAAGCCATTAGATAATTTCAGACTTTTAAACAAATTTAAAAGGCCTGGTTTTTCTTGCATTTCCATTTCTCTAGTTTGTAATTATTGACCAAACTGAGTAGACAGCTGTGACAGTGAATGGATCTTAATTTAAATATATGTGATTTTAGGCAGAACAGTGGAAATAGGGCATTAGGATGTGGGTTTTATAATGATGTAATGGCATCTGCTTCAAGGAATAATTCAGTATTTTTGCATGTCTGTGCCTTAAGTATGGAGGCAGTTAGCTTAGCTTAGCATAAAGCAGGGTGAAACAGCTAGCCTGGCTCTCTCTAAGGTTAAAGAATCTGCCTGACAGCACCACTAAAGTTCAATAGTTAACACACTGTATCTCGGTTGTTTAATCTGACACAAACGAAAATTTAACAATTACATGTAACACTGTAACAATTACATAGTGTAACTATTTCTTGACAAACAACATTACATCTTTTCACCCAGCACGTCTGTGACCACAAGACTCTGGGATATCACTTCTCCTGGCTGTTGTTCACTAAGAAATAGCTCTATGAGATATAACATGTAAATAAGCGAACATTGGATGTGCTGGCCGGCAGGCTATCTGTAACCACCTGCTCCAAGTCTTTATGCTAAGCTAATCCAATCACCGCCCGACGCTAGCTTCATACTTAATGCACCCTCACCTAACTCATGACATTCCTTTAAAGGAGTAGTCTTAATTTACCATGAAGTTGGTGAACTTGCAAAAGGAAGATAGTAAAAAGAACTGATGCAGAGGAAACAAGATATCTACATTTTTAACATGGAATTATGCTCCTCTGGGCTGCACCTAGGCAAACACTCCTGCCTGTGGCTCAGATATATTGGTCCAGCTTTCTCTTTTTTGCTTGTATTTAGTACATTTAAATTTGTTTTTGTTTCAATTTCAGACCCACTTGACAGGAGCTGAATCAACCCGTCAGCTTGCTTGATGTCCTGTACATGTTACTGAGATTGGGGTGGTATGCATGTTGGCTCCTCTGTGAGTCTCTGTGACCTGCGGTTACCCAAAACACCTTCCGCTGCATAGGTTTGCATCTCCGGAAAAACATAAATCCAACTTAAATCACCAGAATGTGTCAGGATCCAAAGAATTTTTCCTACACTTCGCATAATGCAGCTCAATAGCAACCTTAATTAGATCTTCCATTCTTGGTATATTTGGCATGTCTTTGACCCCATAACCTCAGTTTGTAGCGCTTTCCATTATAGGGTTTCTGCAAAAATTTGTAGTTTCCAGGTCCAAGCCAAGATAACCCCCGATTACATCATCAGGGCTATTTCTCAGACATTATACAAAGGTTTTCACAGGCTGAGTCATATTAACCATTATTTGACAGGTAAAATCAGTGGATGGCTCCTCTAAAAGTTTCATCAGACATCAAGTCATTCAAAAATCTGATTCTCATTTTGATGTACAGAGTTGACTCTATTAGCTTAAATTTACATACATACAAGCTCATACAATTAATGGAAAAACATGAGGAAAAATTGTCATGTCAAGAATGTTAGCATGTGTCACGTGAGCATTGTTCTGTACCTTGTGATGTATTTTCTATTTCCTGAGAAACTGTGGGAGTGTATCTAAACTCAGGTTCCAGGTTGGGTTCCACACAACTAAGACACAAGCACGTGCTTGAGGGTGTGAGAAGAGCCTGTTTTGTGTAACACAATATTGTTAAGAGTCCTGCTCTTCTCTCTGCCTGGGCCTCTGGCCAACAGACAGATTAACACGCTGACAAGCTACACTACATCTTTTACACTCACAGCCTTGACCTTTCACCTGCAGGGACATCCAGTAAAGATGCAGAATAACGTCTGCCACCTTTTAAAAACAAAGACTTTGCTCTCTGTGGCACCATTTGTTTCATTCTCAGGCCTCCATGAAATGCAGCCACAATCTCATCAAGGCTAAGAGAGACAAAAACCACCATTGGAAATATTGCGACGTAACATTTCCAGCTAAGAGTCTGAATGAGTGGAAACACCAGATGCTGGCTTACCCGTCATGGATCCATTCAGCTCTGTCCATCACAGGCCATAAAGCATCTAATTTATTCGGTGCTGTTTCACTACCAAGAATTCACCAGTTAAGAGTCCAAGAGCAATAATGATGCTTTTGTTTGGGGGTGCGCTGTAAGCACAGAAAGTGAGAAAGCCAAAGGGAAGGCTGGGAACCAGTAGGTCACTGAGCTCACCTTACAACTCTTGTTCCCACAATGTTTTGGCTGCCTTCCCAAATCACAAACTTTTTGCTCCATAGACTCAGAGGGGAAAAAGTGAGTTAGCTGTTATTCTTAACTTTAAATCTCAACCAGCTTCTATTATCTGACACCATGATTTTGTGATCACAGGATGAACACGAGTTGACTGTGTAAACACAAGTGCAGAGCTCCCTCCTGAGTCCTCAATGCAAAGAATCTTTCCCAAGAGTCAGCGACTGGGAACTGTAAAACTCGGGAAGTAGAGGATTCCCATCAGCCTTTTGTTCATGTTTATTCCTGCAAAATTATTATTTATATATTCATTAAAGAATCCATTTTGGTGGAACAATCATTCTGTTGTAGGTTGTAGTACATCAACGGAAGTAAATGATATATAGAGTGAGGTTAGATGTGATTGAACTCTTGTTGGAAATCGCAAGGTGCTGCTTCTCAGTGATCTCAGATGAACACTCAAAATCATGTCGTCATTTATGACAAAATATGACATTATCTACAGGAGTAGAGCTTAATCATGGCAGAGGACACACCTCACACTATTAACGTGTCCCTTGCCCAACAAGCCACAGGTTTACACATGCTTTTTGTCTTGCCTTGTAACTTTTGAAAAGAAGAAATAATACAGTCATGCTCTTACAAGTGAAAAGCTGAATTAATGAGCATTTAAAAACATTCTTACTCAATTCAATACACCCAGGGGTTTTGCTGCTACAGCCTGACTTGGTCTGGTGTGACTAGTAGCTTATGGTGGCTAATGTTTGCTAAGTGTGAGACTGACATTACTGGCTAAGAAGCAGAAACACTGTACTTCACCAGACGACATGTTTATTGTTTCTTTTTATGGTCCCATTCCACTCACCCTCAGTCAGGTCCCTTAATGATGATGTCTTTAAAGCAACTGACTCAGGAAAATCAAGGGAAATGGAGGGAAATTGACTGTGGCATTATCCCATGGCCGTTTCAGTGAAACTTCCAACATCTCGCTTTAATGTGAACAATACCAATTAGATCTTCAGAAAAGCCCAAATCCAGCCTTTAAGGGGTTGGTTGGTTAACCCAAAAAAATATAAAAAACATATGTTCTTACTTACCCATAGCGGCATCTAGTCATGCAGACATGGTACTCATGGTCAAAGGTTTTCAATTTAACTACATTCCACTGAAGAACTAGTCCCTATTAAATTTCCTGAGAATGAGGTCTGAGGATTATTCAGAGTAAAAAGACATTGTTTCTGTAACAAAATGTTGCCGTTGAATTTTTCAAATGTCATTTTTTAAATTCTGTATGCCCTACACATGAGATTGCATTCAATTTGATTAAATTTACCATTTAAATTGCTTCCACCAGTTTGATAAACTCTGCTGTGTACATTCACACCGCTATAACTTATGTCTTCTAAGAAAAGATGTACATTTCTGTAATAATTCCTGTGGGTCTACCCTGCACTGTGCCCCTTTGTTGTCAGACATGAAAAGAGGCAGCTGTTTTTGTCCTCAAGTGAGAGCAGTGAGAGCAGGCAGAGGCTCCCTAAAATAAACAGGCTATCTGTGCAGCCCTGGGGCTGGGTCAGGGTCACACTCCATGGTGCTCAATCACTTGGGTTCTCTCTGCCTGCGTCCAAGCACATTCCCCTCACTTCTTCACTGGCTGAGAAAAGATTGCTTCACTTGAATTAGAGCAGTTTGTTGGGAAAATGATCAGCCCCAAAGTTTTAAAAATTACTGTGCCTGATTTGATGTCTCTGAAGAAGTCACACTGGAAATAACTCCAAATTAGGTAGACTTCCTCCTATCTAAATTCATTGTCATGTAATTGTATCGGGAGGTAAATAATTTAATATTATATTAATATAATTGTATATAAGCACTGCAGTGGATTCAACTGTCACGAATAATGTGAAAACCTTTACAATGTAATATTGAAAGCTTAAGCTGTAGTGCTGGTTTTCCAGTCAGTACAAAGTAGTTATCATTCTCTTACTTCAGGATATCCTTATTGTAAAATAACCTTCAACCAAATTGTCTCTAATGAATGCTGCAGTATCTAAGAAATTGTAAGTTGATTATAAATAGCAATTTTATTCAATTTATTTTTAAAAACCAGTTTTCTTACTTCTGGACCAGAACCTGGAAGTTTCAGTTTCACTGCATGGAAATCCAACCAAGATATTTTAGCCTGGTCTGAAAGTAGTGGAGTGACAACCATCTAACATTGCCAGCGTATTCCATTGTGTGGTACAATAATAACATTACATTATCAAAAAGGTTTCTTAATCTGGTTTGGATTATTTTGGTATTTTCAGAAAAATATAGAAAAATGCATTTATATTCAATAATGTAAAGTAATGAAAAGATAATTATTTTGGTATTGTACAGAAACCGGTATTGTTTTGGCACCAGTGGCAGTTTAGAAACTGTATTTGAACATATTTTTGCCCAGCAGTTAGTTCTGAGCACCAACCAAAACTTGACTGGGAGTGCTAAAATTAATTTTAGAAAGGATTTTCAGCATGAATGCAGTAGCCTCTTATTCTCAGAAGCTGCTATTCATCTCAGTCTTAGCTAAGGCTGCACAGGTGCCTCATTTGATCATAGCTAATGAACTCAGGCATTTGCTGCACCAGCTGGCTTCAAATGCTGAGTGGAGAGAAGCACATACTCAGGGTTTGGTAGTGAGTACTAAAACATCACATGCTCTCCTTTTTATTCAGAGATGATTTGTGTTTGATCAAAGAAGAATTATGTTAAGTACAAGTGTTCTCATATTTAATCATTTTCAAGTCCTATAATTGATACAAGTGCTTTTTTGTCTCATCAGTTATACTGGGTGTTCTGTAGTGTATTCTGTCAACCAACACATACCAACTAATACTTTACAATGCAGACATTGTTGTTAGAAATAGAAATATTTTACATTAATTAGGGACACGTTTAAGTTTCACTTTAAACCTGTAATAAATCACATGTCAACTAATCCCACCTTAAATATTGTGCGGTTATATTTTAAACTTTATTGGTTTATTTAGATTCAGTGATGTGTTTTTATTAACGTGGCTCTAGGGATGGTAACTTCATATGGTCACTTCACCATTTTAGTCAAGGCTGAAATACCTCAATTTATATTGGATGGATTGCCATGAAATTTTGTGCTGACATTCATCGTGCCAAGAGGATGAATCCTAACGACATTCATGATCCTCAGACTTTTCCTTCAGCGCCACCAGGAAATTGAGGTATGCGGTTTTGAGTTGAATGTTGCAACAAAGTAGGATGGTTAGCCATGACTCCGGATGAATTTTAATAACTTTCGTGATTTGTTAACTTTTCAACCAGAGCTATCATCACGTCAAAATTGTCTGTTACTTTGGTTTATAACCAAATACCTGCGAAAATACTGACATTTCCATAACCCTTAGCTGTACTTTGTGTTTATTGCTAAGTAATAAATGTAAAATGCTAAAATCAGATAAATTTTATACCTGCAAAACATCAGCATTTTAGCATTGTCATTATAAACATGTTAGCATGCAGCATTTAGCTCAAAGCATCGCGTTTTACAGCCTCACAGAGCTGCTAGCATGGCCGAAGACTTGGGCTCCTTATTTTAGAGGGGTTGTCTTTCAACATGTACAGAATATGAGGCGAGTTTACCAAATTCTATATACTGTAAATTCAATGTTGCATTATATCCATCAGTATTCAATATTTCAACACTGATTTGAATATTTATATTTATCAACTGGTATTTGTCTGCAGGCTCTTGAGTTGTCTAACAGGTAATTTCCTTATTTTTTTTCTCAAAAGTGAACTCACACCTGAAGGTTGGGGTTCTTTAAGTAATACATCAAAATACACTAACAGATAACCCGTTACATGTCTACTGTGAATGTAGTATAGATTTACAACAATGAAATAAGTATGCATTAGGATCTATCTAAATGCTTAGAAATAGCTCAGTGCATTCTGTTAAAAACAGGAGCAGGTTTTCATCAGAACTTAAATCCCTCTTTTCTATGTTGCCATAAATGTATACTTAGCTCTTAATGATATGGTGGCTAACTACAGATTTGCAAAAGGGTTGCAGTAAGGACACTTTAATAGCCATGTGGCTCCTCCTATAAACTCTAATTACGGCTGTAGTGAATATTGTTTTGAGAGGATCATTTTTCATCCTGCTGCAATGAAAACTTGGAGGACAGAGAGGCTAGAGCTGGACAATATATGCCCCCTTTTCCAGCTTGGGAAGGAGGCTTCCACCACAGGGACAGTGGATCTCTGTGGGCAGGAGGCCTCAGCAGGCGTGTGGCTCGCCACCGGCCACTGGCTCAGGGGACAGCTGTGTCACACTGTGGTGTTTGGCCCTATGCCCTGAGACAGCAGTTGCCATAAACAAACAGTGCTGAAAGCTACTGGCCCATTCCCCAGCTCTTTTCAAGACGATGCAGCAAGCTTGCTGACGTACAACCAGTTCACTACACTAAGTTTGAATAGATTTTAACAGCATTTTGGTGAGTTGAGCTGGTAAAGAAATACTGCTTGTCCTGTCAAAAATAAGTGGAATGAAAATGAGGACAAAGTGGCTGCTACACAATTTATTTTTCCATATTTGCCCTGGTACTGCTTACCTTCCATTCACATGGTATTAGAAGTATTGGAAAAAAAAACACATTTCACACTTGGAAAGTTCACAGGAACACCATTTAGCCATTCATTCAGTTGGCTGATGAAGTCAGAAAATTTGGAGAACATTTTCCTACACGTGCTCTCAGCTAAATAGGATAAAAGTTTTAATGTCAGTCGATGATAAGAAGACAGTATAAACAATCAAGGTCCACTTAATAACTTTTTCTGGAGCTTTCAACACATTGTCTTCATTAGAAGACAAAAGTTTGCTCATTTGACGTGGAGATGGATCTGTTGACATGAAAGCTCAGTAGCTGTTACGATTTCATCCATAGCAGTTTTAGGACCTTTCATCCATGTTACCTCGAAGGTGAAGCACAAAAGTTCAACTAAATGATGTGGTTGAAAGCTCTGAAAAAGCTAGTAAGCGGACCTTGAGTTAGGATTGTTTTTTTTCAGACTTTCCAAAGTCAAAAAGGAACTTTCATGCCTCAATGTAAACATGCTTTTGTTCATGTATTTGTCGTTAGCTTGATTAACCATCATTACAAGTAACTATAACTTCCTTAAAGGAATAGTTCAACATCTATCAGATAGTTAGCTTAGCATAAAGACTGAAAGCAGTGAGATACAGCTAGGCTGTCTATTTCTTAAGGTAGAAGATGAAAGCAACTTATTGTTTCTTACACTTCAGATTATGTACGGACTAAACAAACAAAGACCTAACTTGTTCATTATTAGGCTCAGAGAGCTTGGTAGGCCGATTTTGTTACCTCTGGTAAGAGCCAGTCTTTACGCTAAGATAAGCAAAGCTAACCAGCTGCGGCTTTAGCTTTATATTTTTATCAGACATATTACAGGACATCCTCTCCTCTAGCTCTCAACGAGAAAGTGTATTTCCCAAATGATAAACTGTTAAAAACTTTAAAATGCTTAATAATTACTTTAAATTGCATGAGATACATTTGTTTACATATTTTCCTCCATGTTTAGCAAAAATTTCACATGTCGCAAAAACAGATTAGCTGTTGATCCATGATGTCAGGCCCTTCCATCAGCATGTGAGCACACAAAACACACTATTTCTCCAGGCTTTGTGTTATGGCAATATAAATTGGTGTTGAGTTTATCTTCAGCCAAGTGAAGCCCAAAGGAGCTGTTGATATCGTCATGGCTGAGTACATCCTCTCTGTGCTTTTGGAAGGCTTATACTCTCAGACAATTTTAGTGTATTGTATTCAGATACTTAAATGCTACTTCAACTAGTATGCTTATATTTGATTTTAAACATCATATACTGTGTTATTTGATCTGTTTTTCATTGTGCAAGATGACTTTTGGCTTCATGTAAAAAAATTAAAAACAAATCCTTAATGAATGAACATACTTTACCTTTACATTAAATAAATGGCCTTACAAAGTAATCTAAAGTAATATTAATCTAAAGTTATCTAAAGAGTACAGTCATATGAGTTTCAGTACAGTATATAGCTGTAATTGGCAAACTGAACAAGACACTTTGACAAAGGAGTGATGTGAAGTCAATTGAAATCAGGTGGGACACATTTCATTCCATGCAAAGTTCATGTTGCCGGTGATTCTGAAAGAGCCTTTCATTACTTCCAACACATACACAACTGTTCCAAGTGTTACTTCCAGGACAATATCACAATCAGTCACACCCTGCAGCTCCCGGAATACTTTTATGAGCACGAAAATGGTGTAAACCTCTTTTGTCTTGTGACCCCAACTAAGAAGTCTTGGAACAGAGCCTGACGGAGTGTTTTCCACCATCATAAACACAGCATTAATTAATAGAGTTTGTTTTGTAAAACCGCTTTCATTCGTTGCCAAAGGACTTCAATTTCCTCCTGCAACTAAATGTAAACACTTGAGCTGTCCAAAGTGTCTGGCGGAGCCCAAATCTGCTGTAGACCCTTGGTGTTGATCTTTATTTTACCTTTATATGAGCAGTAATTTTGCTTGCTAGACTACAAAAACAGTGATTATACAGGCATATATCATATGCCTGTGCTAAATACATGAATGAAAATGTGAACCATATCAGTACTGTATAATGTTGATCTTATGTTTTTATTTAAATGCATGAGTAAATATGTATTTTAGTTAGAACTGTTTATAGTTAGGTAAAAATGCTGCTTACAAATCTATAAATTCTCAAATTCACAGTCAAAGTCTGTCATTCTGCACAGGATGTACTTCCATTGCCGATCTCTGAAACAAAGTGAAAGACAAAATCCTGTCAGTTCAGCAATTATAAATTTCCAGATTTTACTGGAATTTTGTTTTTTTGTCTGGTCTGCCTATACATTCTGGTCCCATAGTCCTAACAGTTAAGACCTTTTTCTTCCCACTCAGCCATGAAAGAATTTCAAAAATTTTGGTTAGGTCCTAGATCCAAACGACTGCAGATGTTTTGAACAAACCTTAGCACTCCACTGAAGGTGGTCTGGGCACCTCGGATGAAGTATCCATAACTAGGGATCACCAGCTCTCCCTCTTCTCTGTAGTATTCAGGAATGTCATTGGTTTTCCTGTGGAAAGCAACGTAAGTTTAAGAAATACAATTTTTGCCAAGTTGAGTATTAATGTGTGAACCTTCAAAAAGAATAGTTTGAAATTTTAGGAAACGCACCTATTCACTTTCTTGCCGAGGGCTAGATGAAAAGATCAATACCACTTTCATGTCTGTATGCTAAATATGAAGCTACAGCTTAGGTTAGCACAAAAACTGAACACAGGGAAAACAGCTAGCCTGGCTCTCTCCAAAGGTATAAAAAAAGCGTACGAGCATCTTTAAAGCTCACTATTGAAAAATTAAAAAAAATTTTAAATCATTGTTTGTTTAATTCTTACAAAAGGATTAGCTTAAATTTTACAGGTGGTTATGTGCAGAACTGTTTCTTGGTCAGGTGCTGTGACTGCCTTGAGTCTCTGCTGGCAGCCTGACAGCTAAGAAAGTCTGGCACATACCCATTGTAAAACCAGGAGGAGGTCATTTTTACCCTCCTGTTTGTTTCAAAATATAATGTGTTAATTACTGAGCTTTAGAGGTGCTGGTAGGTGGATTATGAAAATTTTGGACAGAGCCCGGCTAGCTGTTTTCCCCTATTTCTAGTCTTTTCGCTAAACTAAGCTAAGCTAACTGTCTCTTGGCTCCGGCTTGATTTTTAACGGATAGATATGAGAGTGGTATTAATCTTTTCTTCTAACTCTCAGCAAGAAAGTAAGTGTATCTCCCACTATGTCAAAATACTCTTTTAACATGTCTATATTCCTGTGAGAACGTACATGCAGGAGTAGGGACAACGCCGTTTGTAATAGCAGCAATAGAACTGCCATTCCCGGTCAAGAACAGATTCAAAGTACTTGCTTTGTACACCCGCTACAAGGCCGTTGCGGGTACAAGTTGAAGTCCTGCAAAGACACATGAGAGTCAGTAAGTTAAAAAAAAAATCACTGTGAATTTATGACAATGAAAACGATGTAGAATGACAGCCCATATGCTTCCACTAATTCCAATCCTTTCGTTTCTCTGCACTCAAACATAAAGTTTGAAGGATTTTTTTTGAGAGGTAAAACACTGAAGAGACATTTAGACAAAATGTGTTTATATCCTTCCAAGTTAATACTGGTTTGTTGACAGTGAAGGTTGTTTATGGCCCATACACTTTGCTGTCACCACAATACATTCAAAAATACCAGGTCCAAGTAGCAGGAGCTGCAGCATGTGTAAACATCTGTCATGGCAACATGGGCACAGCCTTCAGCCATTCAACCAATAGGGGTAGTTACCCTGAAGGGAAATGTCCAGCCATTGTAATTTAAACAGACGGCAGGCGTGGCGGTGATAGAGAATGTTCATGGTGTTTGTCTTTGAATCAGTGAGCTGGGTGCAGTTGAGCTTAACTTGAAATAAATCTGAAGAGCACAAATGTGTTCTGCTCTCCAACCTAGAGCTGAAGCAGATATAGTTTAGCCAGCAATCTGTGTTGGTTCTAAGACTCAAGCAGCTGTTTACAAAGAGATGTCACAGGCTACAATTCTCCCTGTAAACAAGATTTCTAACGTTTGGTCCAAGTCCTTTAATTAGATCAAGCTTTCAGCGCAGCTGAGGGTTAGTCAAACACTTTTATGTGAGACTGTGGCATTTGGAGTGAGGTAAAATTAAGAGATTTCTTGACGGCATTCAATGGAAGCCAGTCATAACAAGTACATAAAAGCAAGGACAAATTTTTTTTCTTTTTTTCTCTTCTTGCATAGTCTGTTTTTACTCTCTAGTTTTTTTGAATGGCATGTTGCAAAAGTTCAGGAAATTGCTGTAAAATAAAACGTGATGTATCTGAAGGACCACTGACAAAGCTTGTTGGATGAATCTTGTTTAGATTCACTGGAAGTAGCTGTTTTCCAAGGAACTGTCTGTTGAAGACACATATGGCTCTTCTTGAGTGTGACTGTGATTCATACGCGCCCAGGAGGACCTGGCCGGGTTCCTCTGAGTGAGAAAACAGTGGACAGAATTCAGAATTACGAAAGTAACAGAAGATACACATGTGGAAAGTCTGAGGTAAGATCATTGCTTAAGACTGTGTTTGAGCAGGGACCAATTAGTAAGTTTTGCAGGCTGTCATAATTGGGCTACACCAGCTTTTCATAAAACCATTACCAAGTCTGTGTGCGGAGTGCGTCCTAAATTCTTATAAACAACTAGCTAGATTCAAACTAGGAATTTACCAGATCTACTTACTCCCATTAAAATTAGGGAAATTGTTTTATTTATGCATAAATGGACAACTATGTGTTTCAGAGTTAGCATTATTCGTGCAGTTTAGAAAGAGTAGGTTTCTAACGGTTTATGATTTGAAGTATATTGTTTATTTCTGTGAAATGTAATTTAAAATTGTCTCAGTTTACACCATTATTTAACAGTATTTTATCAAGTGGTCAGCTTATCTGTACAAAAGAATAGTATATGTGATGAAGCCCGCTATAATTTATGCGTAAATCTCCACTTAATAAAACCTGTTACACAATGTCTATACAGCTCATGTAGTGAAAGCAGCACATTAGCAGAGCAGAAGCAGCAGCTTCAGTCCCATCTTCCAGTTTAATTTCTTCCGTGTTATGTGGGTAACTAAAGTGATAATGTGTTGGGCTTTGAGCGTTGCCAAAAGTGTGTAATCTGGTCTTAAAATGACCAAAGACATCCTCTGGTTGCAGCTGTATTTGTTCTGCTCTAGATGAGGTCTGGAGGTCTTCCATCTGTGTGTATGTCACCCAGTCATCTGCAACATGGCTGGTTTTGTTCATACAAGAGTTTGAGCAGCAAACTCCACACAGGCCATGTATGGGCCTTTGCTGTCTGCCAATGGTGACATTCAAGAGCCTGTGTTGTTGGCCAAAGTATGTGCCAGAGTGAAGGGGCGTAACTTATTAATGAGTTAAAGGCATTTTTATCCTTGATTCGTATTTCGTCATGTTGGTTGGATCAGTAACTGACAAATGGGCCAAAGATGTCCCTCTTACGTGGCTTTCACATGGATTTGTCTGCAATAAATGTCCCTCTGAGATGCTTATCTGGGCCTGGATGCTTTTCTTGAATATTTTAATATAATACAGGAGAGGGATAAATCCAAACCTGTTCGCAGCTGCTGTACAGAGTAAAAGAGCATCTGTCCAGCATAATGTTGAATGATATTTTATGCCGTTTACTGTACACGTGTAAGCTGACTCAGATGTTCCCAGATGACTGATTTGTTGATCTCCTGTTAGTCCATTTCTGAATCACTGTGGTTGTATATCATTCTGTATAATTTATTCATATTATTGCTGGTGAAATCCCTGTTTGCCACAACAGTTAGTGTAATGCTGCCTTCCAGCAAGATTATAAACTGGATAAAAACCAACAGCAACAGTTCATCAAAGTGAAGTCTGTGCATCTTTTCGCCACAGGCTAGATTTCCTTCCATAAAAGCTACTGAATTTACGCTTACTTGGATTGTTAAAAATCTAATCAATTTAATTTACAGGTTATTTACAATTTTGGTAAACTCTAGAGTCTATAAATGCAGGCTACACACTCCCTGGTTTCATTCTAAATCCTGAACAGATGTGACTGTCTTTCAGCATGCTTCAGATCACAGCTGTAAAAGTCAGCAAAAGTAGATAACAGGTGGTAGCAAGTGAGTACAACACTGATAGAAGACCCACCACTCAATCCCTGCACGGTTGATGTCGTCCCACCAGCAGTCACTGGGCTCCCCCAGACCCTCAGGTGTGGCCTGGCACTCAAAAGACCACAAGCGGTCGGAGCCGTCCTTCTCACTGAAGTAGCTCCTGGTGGCCACGAGGACCTCTCCGTGGGCACACTGGAAGTTGAAGCTCTGGCGGTAGCCGTTGACCCAGGCCATGTCATGATGATCATGAGACTGAGGTGCCACTGTGGCCAGCAATGACAACACCAACGCCACCAGAGAAGGATTCATGTTGAAGAAATCGGTCCGTCTGCTGTGCTCCGTCACAGCTGCCTCAGTTAAACTCCTCGGAGCCTTTTGTTGTCCAGATGTTTTGTATCCAGGAGTGATGTGTAATTTTCTGCTCATGGGAAAAAATCCACAATCACTTGATATTTTAAGGTAGACTCTGAGGCAGAGCATTTACAACGTCTCACTGTAGAGATGGGTGTACCTTAAAAGACAGCACTTAACGATTACATGCAGTTCAGATATTCATTTGATGCTCTATTTGATTACTCATTTTCTTTTAAAGACTTTTTTCAATATAACTGGTCATTTTGGACCATAAAAGGGATTTATTTTTTCATGATTTATCACATCATATGACCCTCAAGTATTTCAACATGAGAGATTAAAAATAAAGTTTTGTAGTATCTATGGAAATGCTGGGTGAAATTGAAAAATGTATCAACATGAAAATGAGTAAACAGTCATTAGTAAAGTGGATAAGCTGCGGCTAAGAAACAAAAAGTCATTTATCAAACATTTTATTAAGCCCAGAAAAGAGGTTCACTTAAAGAGCAATACGGTTGGCGAACCTCTATATTTTTCTTACTGTCAACAAATGTCACTAAAACACCAAAACCAACAATGGATAGAGTTGGGAAGTGTTTTTCAGTATTCTTTATTCCCATTTCAGTCTTTTCTTTAAATGATATCCTTAATATTACTTAACATAGAATCAAGATACTCTTCCAGATAATGTAAAGACCCAATAGGGTCCTTTTTTTTTTCCATACTTATGACATGGCGAATTGGTCTAATTGCTACAGTACCCATGAGCCTCTCACAACCTTGCCAGGAGAAGAGGCCAGTCAGAGGGCGTGTTCGAACAGTAGGGGGGTTCAAAAGACTTCATTGTTGGAGTTGAGAACAAAATTTTGCGCCATAGCTACTGAATTGTATCAAAACTGACACAAAAAGTAAAAGTGAACTGATTTCAGCCGTAGAATGTGTTTTCAATTTTCGAAACTCCGTAATCTGAAAATCTCTCCCCCTTTTAGTGGCTCGCGTGACAGAATATATAAGAGCTGGGATTTTTTTATTTTTTTGCTGAAATGCAACATGGGAGTTGTAGTTAACTTATAACCTGAAAATTTTATGTACACAAACTTTGACCTGTGACTTTTTTTTACCAAAGAACCAGATATTCTGTAACGGAGTTGTCAATCATTTGGACTGGTGATTTAACTGGGAGAGTGTCCTGCCAATCTTAACCTTAGAAGTGCTCTAACTGTGAGTCACGTCACAACTGTCCATTGGAAAAATGAATTGGACTTTTACCCATTTCAGCACCAGGGTTGCCCCAAACAGTTCCTTCTACTTTGCAGCTCTACTGACTGTTCTCTAAACCCCTCACCTTATCATCTTAGCAACCAAAACATAAGAGCAGAACTGTAAGAAATTGATTAAACAGTGTGTTTATCTGCTCAAATGGAAGCTAAGTAGCTTACCACCTACAGCAGTAAACCAGTGATAACATTACTTTAGAGGCCAGAGGCATTTTATACTAAATTATTTTCTGGGTTTACAGATTACACAAAAAAAATCCCTGTTCAAAACTACGACATCTACTGTGCAGTATTTCCCCCACTGTCAAGTGTCTACTTTTCATTTGGGCTAATGTTAGTGGCTCTGTCCTGCTCAAGTTTACCTCAGCCAAACTTGTTAACTGAGATAACAGCACGTTCGCCAAACACATTGGTTAGTGCTCATCCTAAGAGCCTCTTCTCTTGTAAAGTTAAAAGTGTTATTACTTATAACACTCTGACTGACCGGCTGTACACTAAAATACAAAAGCAATGCAGTTTCTTTATTTCCATGTCTTCTGTATAGGTCATCACCTGGTGAAGATGCTAAACTTGTGCCTGGGAAATGCTTTAGCCTCAGTTATCAAGTGTAAATCAAAGACCCCTTTACCCAATTAGAAAAATATAACCTACTTTGCAATACCAGCACAGGACCATCCATTACAAACAATAATTCACAAAGCTTGCACAAAATGCATAGATAAAGATCACTAGGTGCTAACGTGACCCTGACGTTCAGTAGAAACAATCATCACGAATGATCAGTGCAATACCACTGACCCATTTTCTTCTCTGTATCACAGGATAACAGCTATTAGATTTTCCACAGCTTCTCCTGTTCCTGTGAAAGGGCGTTCTCGTAAAAGCTGACTTGCAGACAAATTAGGCTCTGCCGGATGGGGTTCATAATATTTATAAGGTGGGGTGTTAGAATAATTTGCGCAGGTGCTGCTTTTGGTCATGCTTACCTTTTTTTTTTTTGTCCTAATAAAATATGGAGTTTGACAACATTTTAGAAGGGGTCAAGGGAACATATTAATAATGAAATTTAAAGCTTAGCTTGTTCAGTGTAATGTTACTACATTAGCAGTGACAGTGGCATGTTACTTTTTGCATATTTCAGTGACAACGTGACAATGGCCAACACAACTGATGGCAATAGATTTCAAAACTGATGGCTTGCTGTTTTTTTAAAGGAAGATACAGTGCATTATTTAAATATGGCCACATGCTTTTTCAATATGTGCAGTTAAATGCAGGGTTGCATACTCTTGAGCATAGGCCAAAAGGCTAGTGTGCGATAACGAATAAGTATTACAATAAGGGTAAAAATAAGAATTGAAAATAAATAAATAAATACACACTGAGTTTATGTGTATGATGGGTAAGTGTAGATTGGTGTAGGTGTTAAGGCAAGCTGTGAAGTTTTTCAGTATATAAAAAAAAAAAACGTAAAATTTACATATATCTGTCATAGCTGTAAGGCAAATAATACAATAAAATGTGTTCTTATGTTATCCAAATATGTTCTTTTAGAACATATATATTTATGTTCTTCCATATAAAATACTGCTTTTATATCTACCCCGCCAGAATAACATTTAAATTAAAATAATGCTGGAAGAAGAAAATGTGCAAAATCACCCCAGGAAGTGTCTGTATTTACAGAAAGTAATTCTAACCATGTAACATAAATGATTATAAAAGCAAATTAAACAATATTTAAGAAAAGCTGTGGTACTCTACATTATATTTCACTGCGCTTCTTGTGAACTTAGAGAAAGGCTCACTTAACCTAGTGTAGTTAACCAATATATATTTATGTGTGTCTGTGTGCATTGTATATGAACATTTTGATTATAATGCCACCCCATATTTACATTATGCATCTTGATTGTTTTTAAAATGTTTTCGGGGCATTAAGACAACCGAGTAGGTTCTTTTATTTTGTTTAGTGAGGAGAGAAATCCATTTGATCACTGTGTGCCTTAGAATCTGATCACATGCAAGAGATCATCCTCAGAGCATCTAAAAATAAATAACAGCACAGGTTCAGGAATAGTGTGTGACTCACTGCATGAGGAGTTCCACAGAAGTCAAAATGGAGCAGAACTACGAGGTATTTATAGACACTATTGGCTATTTAAAAATCTCTATTTAGAGCAATGCTGTTGGCACTTAGGGAATGTAGGGCTTCATTCACAATACTTTGATCTGACTGTGACATACAGACTGCACTGTGCCAAAGATCACACAGTGGAGGCAGCCAGGCCTCTGATTGAAGCTTGATTCAAAATATATCTCCGTTCAAATCAGCAGAGCAAGATCTGAACTGCTCATACATTATTAGCATTCAGATGTTGCTGATTTTGCAAAAGGAACACCCTTAAAACCACTGACCACTAATAAAGATTTTCTTAATAATTTAGGAAGCATCTTGAACTCGTATGAATGCAAGTCTCAAGTATAGTAAAAAGTTAATTTATTTGCTTTCACTCCAGTGATGAGTTCTAAAAAATGAAATGGTGACATTATCTTCGGGTCAGATGTGCACAAATTAATACCAGTCTTTTCTATGGTAAATATTTGGGAGCTTTAGTGTACATCTGCTTTTCATTGCATCCAACCAAAGCTTTCATACATTCTTCCGGCAACTGTTGCTGTGTGCTTTTGTGCAGCAGCTTGTAGGTTTGCAGTGATATAATCAATCATTCACCAGTACGTGTGACACCAGTCAGCTCCAATTTATCTAATATGTGGTGGGGGAAAAAACATATCACACCAGAGAAAAAAGTCTTGCAAAAGTCTTAAATGTTTTTCAGACTTTGATACAGCTCCCCTCATAAAAAGCCAAGGCAGCAGCAAGCATCCCACTCGCCAAAATTGAGAGTGAACATACTGGCGATGATATTGGATACGTCTGCAAAAGCCCAGTTGAATTATTCTTACAATATCCCCACATGGGTGAAACTACTTGGTTAATGTTGAGAGAAGGTTCTGATCATGGTTTGAGCAGGACTAAGATTGTACAGCCATGCTAGCTGCTCTGTGAAGCTGCACAGCTGTGTTTTGAGTTAAATGCTTATGCCAGCATGCTAACCTACAGTACTCACAGTGGCAAAATTCCAGCATGCCAGCATTTTCCAGTTAGCAAACAAGTTTGTACAAACATTTCTGATCTCATGATTGCACTAGATGAAACGTCAGGAGATCATCAAAGTGATTTCATTTCATCCATTTTCATTAGGATTCATCCTCAGGGCAACATGGATGCAAACTTTCATTGCAATCCATCCAGTAGTTGTTGAGGTAATTCAGTCTGGACCAAACTGGTGGAGTGGCCAACCAACAACCATCCCTGATCCATGCTGTTAGCATGGCTTTAAAAAAAAAAAAGCAAACAGAATTTGATCATTGCTCTGAGATGTGGTGTGAATGTTGGACATGCTTTAAACCCATCCAACACAGCAGGAACAGCAATCGTGAGGAATTGATTTGAAAGAGGAGTAAAAGAAAGGTTTTACTGTAGTTGAAGTACAGTGGTAGAAAGAGGTACAGTGTAGAAAGTACAGCTGAAGTCACATTTATGGAAAGTTCAGGCATCTTGAGCTAGTGTTAAGTGATTATCACTTTGATCGACAGAAACTTCACTTTCTTCACAGGCTAAAAAAACCGATGACAAAGTAATGGCTTCAAGCATGTCTTCTGATAAATTCAATGATTGTCGTAAAGCTCAAACTGGTATCTCAATGTAAAAGGAAAGTCCCCTAACTACATTGACAGTGAAGTGCCCTTTATTATGGGATGTCTGATGATAAAAGAATTCTACTGTGGCATTACACATTGACTGTCACATCAAAACGTCTGTTGTTTATCATGGGAACTAATAAAGACTCAATACAAACAGCCAAATTATTACACAGCAGCAAACCCAGAGACACAGATGATCACTGATATCCCTCCTACACAGCATGTCAGAGCCACTCTGCACCAGGACAGATGTTCATTGTCCCAGTGGCCAGAATGAGGTCTGTATTTAGTCAGGCTGCATGAGCAGCCACCAAGAAGATATGTGTCCCATTCAGAAATGTTTCGACATAGATGACATCCTGACACTGTCTGCACAGGAGCAGAACAACCTATCATGTTTCCTACTTTGTACAGGGTTCAGCCAAATAAAAGTAATAATTTGGAAAATGATTCAGCAGTTTTCTATCTCAGAAAAAAAAAAAACCTAAACAACACTCTCCCTGACATTCATTCTCAGTTTGTTGTGCTTCATTATCAAGCATGAAACTGTCATTTCTTGTCAATTATCACCACATATAAGGCATGGTTTAAAATGGAGTGAAACGTTTTCCAGTAACATAGAGAGAAATGTGAGAATTTGAACAAAATCAAAGGCTCGAGAGCAACTCCATGTCCATTATGATCCATCTGCTGATACCAGTCCACTTATCATCTGCCTGTCTCAGATGCAGTGGCCTTTAAAACTCATAAATGTCTCTTCAAAATGAGATTTTTGGTTATGTGTATAATGCATTATCACAAATCAGCAATGTTGTAAACATACACAGACTCATACCAACTTGTCAACAACAAGACATGGTCTTATATACTGTATACAGTATATTGCATGACTTCTTCATGTGCAAAGGTTTCTTTTAACCATGAGAGACGATTCTGATCGTTCCCTAACCTTAAAGGGGAACTATTATGCTTTTCCTTATTTTCTGTCATGTAAATATAATGTTACAATGTCAGATTTTCATATTAAACATGGCCAAGGTTTCAAATAATGAGGTAAATGTATGTTGTATCCCTGTGAGGCAAAAGCTCAGCTGTCAGACTGCTCTGAATGCTAGGTTTCCAACAATTCTTTCTACTTCTGCGACAAGCTGAAGTAGAAAAGGTCAGGTCAGGTCATCACAAATGTCTTTATCCGTGCCAAGCACAGCTCGTTTTCTAAAAACAGTCTACTCGAGTAGTATTATAGGCATTTTAATGTACTCCAGCATACAAATAACTGACAGTGCAGGTTTACTATACAGTCCTTTTGTGACAGCAGAATAACATTTTAATAGCAACGTCAGTTTTTGTAGTTCCTGACAGCAGATGTTTTCCACTCAGACAGCAGTTTGTGCATTTCCCACACGTACAACTATTAACAGGAGCATTTATAGATTTTTTTTTATATACAGATTGTGAATGAAAGACTAAATCCAATGTTATGTCACACAATGAGCAGGTAATGGGGGTAATATTCACCAAATAGTGACGACCTGTTATAATCTTTGTTGCTACTTATGTTCATGTTGTCAACTCTCATATTCCGGATCGTACTCAGGCTTGAACATGTACGGATGGTTTTGAGAAGTTGCCATTTCCAATCAATTATATTCTGTTACTTAGTTTTACTTATGACCTACTTAGTTTTACAGTTTGCTTTCAGAACCTCCTCACTTGTAAGATGATGAGGCGGTGCTCACAAGCGCTGGCTGCGCTGCCCCTCTGCAGGCTTCCAGATGTTTGGCCAATCAGAAGAAAGTGGGAAATATTGCCTGTTTCAGTCCGATGCTCAACTGTGGGGCTGCATAACAGGCAGTTTGAGATAAATAAGGACTTTTTTGAACTGTTAATCATGCAAAGCTACTCTAGTGGAGTCCCGGGAGAAAAAATATAAAGCTAGAAATGAGCATAATAGGTCCCTTTTAACCAAGTAGTTTTAAGTAGTTCTATTTTAGCCATGACAACAGAGGTATTAGTTACTTAAAATCAAACCAACGATGTTTCTGGTGATGTTTTGTCAAGTATTTTGGAGGACTTGTTCAACAGGTTATCTCAGCTTGGGCTTGAATTTATAAAGGAAAGCCTGTATTAGAAACTGGGGGTGTGGTATTTGAAAGACAGGGAGGGTCCCATAAAAAGTACTATTAGGCGCCTTGATAGCCTAGCGGTTTCAATGTGTTGACCATCAACCATAATGTCCCTTGTTTAAGTCCGACCAGGGACCTTTCTTGCATGTCATTCCCCAGCTCTCTTCCCTCATTTACTGTCATCTCACTATTGTTGATTTCTGATTAAGGCATAAAGTACCCATGGTTGCATTCTAGGAAATGTAGGATCAAGCATTTTTGGAGCTTGAGCCACACTAGAAACTAAAAGTCAGGATATCTCAGCCCCTGACTGATTTTGATTTTGACTGTTCTTTTTTTTTCACTACATCTCTTTCAAGTCACCCAGAAAAATTGCAGTTCTCATCACTGGTATAACCTTTTAAAGTTTAATCCAAAACAAAATCTGTCTTTAGACCATAAAGCCCAACAAAAGAGTATTGATAAGCAGAGAATAAAACTTGATGACTCAGTGCTGGATGAGTCTGAAAAGGTCATGCAAATATCAACCAGGTTAAAACCTGCTTTCAAAAATACATACCATAAAATGTTTTAACTATTTTGTTAACACGTTAACAAAGAAATGGTGGAAACTTAGGTTTATCAAAATGAAAAAAGGCCTTATTGCTTGGCTTCTTGCAGTCACTGTGGTGTGTTTTTGCTTCATAAGTTCCTTGTACAGCTTGTAGTGTTATGTACACTCTTCTAAGCATGAAGAATCATCGACATAATTATCTTTGAAAATATAAATGAAAAATGCCCTTTTATCAATCAAAACAACCATCAAAAATAATTCACTCTCATCTGCGGCTCTAATTATGAATGAATGGCGTGATACTTAATTTCTAAAAAACACAACTATCTCTGGTATGCAGGGTTATGCAACTGCCACTGTGAGGATGTCAAAAGGTCCCTCAGCATGGTCCATTTTCCTATAAGACCTTTGCTGTTCAATAGTGCTTCACTGATGAAATTAAGGGGCCAGCCAAAAGGCCACCATAATAATGTCTACAAAACAAATCACTTTGCTTCAGGCTGTAACCTCATTAGAACAATGCGTCGTTCGTAGTTGCTTGGAGGATGTGTCTGAGCCATGACTTGTGAGGGAGGCAGGCGGAGATAAGCCTCACTGACAGTAGTGATAATGGGAGGGCAGGAATGATTGCCTGCAAAATAATCACGCCCAAAGTATTCAGGCGCATGATACCCTGTTCTCATTTATTTGGCTATATCGATGCCTCGACTTACCCTTCAGGCTTCAAGGTTATTTGGGAGTTGATATGGAAGGTTCAAAATGTTTGAATGGTCTTGAAATTGACTAGAGCAAGGCACGCACTTAAATATTCCATTTTCATTAAATGAACAAAAATGTTGCACGAACAGCACGCACTGACCTTGTCTTGTTATCATTTTGTTATGATGTATAATTGTACATATCTGCGTTTCAAATTTTGACAATGCTGCTCACAAACTGAGTGAATGTATTAGTTCTGCTTGGAAAACCAGTACAGTTCAATCTCATCTCCTCTGACAGATCCTGGAAAGTCTGGCTACCAGCCCAAGAGCAAACTAATTTCTTGTAGCTCAACACTACTGCAGTGATCTCAGTAATTATTATTAAAGTCAAACTGAAATTTGGATTCTCTTCACTTTTTGTATAAGGAAATATGAAGTCTAATGATCCTGCAACTATTGTACATATTTTTCCATTTTTCAGCAGAAACAGCAGCTTAGCTTGAAGCGTTTGAGTGCCTGTGTCCTATAAAAGTCGCTTACTGACATCTGAGGAACAGTTTTGTCAGGAGACATACTGTCCATTTACATGGTGTGCTACTGACTAGAGAAAGTCATGGCCCTGTAAGTCTTATGAATAATGATACATGAGGTTTTTTTCTCCCCTATTTCAACTAGTCTACATAGCATTGATAATGTAATGTTGTTTAAGTGATGTCCCTTTACAACTCAGCATTTGGAAGGATCCATCATGCCAGTATTAGCAACGTTTGTCACACATTATTTAAAGGACATTGGCTAGTGTTAGCTTTCACTCAGTTGTCTCTCACAAGTCCACACTTTTTGTGTAAGGAAACATAAAATATAATGATAATACAGCTATTGTGCATAATGTATTTTTCCATTTTCAGCAAAAAGATATAACAGCTTTTGGACATATTACTGGAAAGATTAGCTGTAATTTGGGCATTTCCTTTGACTACAGTTGACTGACATTTGAGAGCAAGCATTGCTAGGAGACGCACTGCCAACTCCCATCATGCACTACTGACTGGGGAACATCATACTGTGGAGACTAAGGACATCGATATTTAATTTGTGACCTTTTTCCCTTTTCAGCAAGCCCACGCAGCAATGGTTATGTAGTTAGTGACTTAAGACATTTAGTCCTTTATGACATTCAGCATTTGGGACGACCCAACATACTGCTAAATTTGTTTTTCACTCAGAAAGTTGAAGCTAGCAAGCTAGGCTAACTACCTATCACTCAAAAAGGGAAAGATAGTTAACCTACCTTACCAAAGTTAGACTGACTCACTATAGACGTTACTTTTAGTGTAGTTATTTGTGTTCAGTGCTCGGTTTGTCCTACATAGTAGAAAGAAGTGCAGGTTTAGCTAACGTTAGCTGTCTCTTTTTCATAATCCCAGTTACGGGGATGGTCCAATGGCTGGAAACATCAGCCCCCAGCTGGTTGACCTCTATTTTTAGTGCATGTCCCCACACATATTGCACCAAACTAGTTACAATACCAATATCATCAATTGGTACACTGATGTAGTTATAGTTTGACCAAATATGTACAGAAGTAAAACTGAACACCAAGGATATATATACTTAGCAAAACTGAATTTTATGTTCACTTTGCTGAGATGGTTTAAAATGTTCTCTAAAATAAGTGATTAACATGTTTGTTGAGCATTCTGTTTCTCATGTACTACAATTAACTCTTATCTCTGTGTCATTTAATGGAATATCTCTACAAACAGGCATGGCATCTTTAATCTAATCCGCAGCAGAGAGCAGTGGGCTGGTAGTGATCATAAATCACACAGTGGAGAGGAAAATGTGGCAAGTGACATTGATTCCGATAATGCTGTTTTGTTTTTCAGCTTCTGATGTTATTCCAATAACTCTGAGGAAATTAGAAGACAGAAGCTATTTCACTAATCAGTGTATTTTCCTCTTAGGGTTCAGGTCTGGTTTTGTAGCATATTTGAAATTTCAAATCATTTCAAACAATCAAATATGTCATGTTAGCTTCAAAGGTGAACCATGTCATGAGTATCTTTGCTTCAAATTATCCATGATGTCTTTACAACTTGCATGCAATGTAAACAAGATCAAATCCCGCTGATTTCTAATTCCATTATAAAACATACTTGTTTCATGTTTTGTTTTTTTTTATTTTCAAATGAAAATCACCTACACTGCATATTAAAATCTTCACAATGTTTGGAGAACTGGGTCAGTCAGAAGTGACAGTGACTGGGTTATGAAGCTGAATGTCAACACACACTATTATACCCTACTGCTGAAGTTGATTCTTTAAATGCAAGGTAAAACATGTCAAATTACTTTAGATTTGGTTCTGAATAAAAATAAGATCAATTTATCAGTGTTTATAAATGGAAAAACTGAGTTCTATGTTTCATCAGCCCACATACATAGTAAACAGTTAGTGATTATTTTTTGGTTAATTTCAGTAACATCTCTCATGTGAATTATTTGCTACAGTGATATTTTAAGAGAGGGTTGTAAACATTATGAGAAGATAACTGAATGCTGTGAGAGAACAGTGTAAACATGAGAGAACAGTTGGAAACATGATTGCTTTCAATTAATCACACAAATTTAGAATCAATAGCTGTTTAGATACATGTCAAATCTAGCCTTCAGTGTGAAAGACAACATTGGATAACGTTGCTTTTACAGTGCTCTTAAATGTGAACCTTTAACAAGTAGGGTGGTAACAGTTAAGGAAATAGTTTGACATTTCGGGAAAAACATTTATTCATTTTCTTAAAGCTGAAGCCAGCAGGCAGTTGGCTAGCTTAGCATAAAGACTGGAAACAGGAATCAGCTAGCTATAGCTCTGTCCAAAGGTAAAAAAAAAAAAAAAAAAAAAATCCTACCTGCACCTTTAAAAGTCAATAATTAACTTTTTAAAATGTATTTATTCAGTAATTAAAACTGGACTTAAAATTTACATTATTTTTTCATTAAATAGTAAGTTCTGATCATATCAATTATGCATAGTAACTATGTTTTCCCTAATGATTATCCATTTAAATATGCACAGTTTGAAACTGGACAGTAGGCACCGGCAAACACTATGATTCGAGAAGGTTGTCGTCATCTTTCACAAATGCAATAAAACAAGAATATTGCACTCGGTCCATAATAAGCACTATGGAGAATAAGTATATTGGAGCTGGACTGTGTAGTGATGCAGAATTTAACCCTATTGTTAATACCTATGATTAAAAAAAAAAAAAAAAAAAAACAGACCTGAAAAAAGAGATTATCTTTTAAGAGGACCAGCTCTTGCTGTGGTCACAGTATGGAAAATAATGTGATGGGCTGTTTATTGATTTAGCCATGCAACTCAGAAAACTGCTTCCCCAGTGCTGATAGAGCATATGCTCTATCAGCACACTCTACTCTACAGCAAACATCCCCTAATTCCTACTGTGCCTCTGCCACTCTGTAATTGAATAGTGAGAGTCTCTGTAGCAAGTGCTCAGGTCCCTACTGATCAAATGGCAAATTATTTTTATAAAGGAGTCACACTTTTTAAACTTCAACCTTACTGTAAAATGCAGCGAATATTCCAGATCAGACTGTTCATACTGTGTCTCTCTGCCTTGTGTTTACTGACCAACGTCCTAGTGGATTAGGCTGCACCAGCTATTAAATCCATTACTTAATTTGTGTGTAGTCCTGCCCTGAGCTATATAGATGAGAGAGTTATGACAGTGAGGGGTCAAAAACATAGTGGGTCAAGTGACTCATGTAGGTTCGAATAGTTCCAAGCAGGTGATTCAGATCCCTTGTTTTCCATAGAGAATAGCAGGATTTACCAGCAAACAACTACTTTTAACGACTTGTGCAACCTTGGAAACTAATTCTGTGTATTGTCAACCAAAGACTGAGGCAGGAAATTACCAAAAAAATGTTATATCTACGGGATAAGTTTGAAATCTCCACTGTTTTGTTGATCGTTTTCTGCAGAGTGTGATTGCGTGGTAAGGCCTGCTTATTAATCTGTGACCCAGTATAACAGGTAGGACAGCACACAGGGAGAGGGCTGCACCATATATGTAAAAGTGAAACCATGTGGCCTCAGAGTATTCATGTGCTGTTTAGGGAGTTAAGAAGGAAAGGGTGTGTACCCCCCCCCCCATAATGCTTTAAATTACAAAGTCAAGTCAACCTTTCCAGGCAGTAACACAACCATAAGGTATTTTATTTAAAGGCTCGTAGCAAAGGAATGTTTGTATGTGAATGCAGCACAGGAAAAGGATATAGTCAACCCAAATTAAGGGGTACAAAATGACTTTTCTTCCACTAGACCCTGGTTGAGGACAATTCAAACACTCACCATATATTTTAGGGGGGATTGTGTAAATTTTAAAGAATACTCAGCATTTAATATGGATTACTGTCACATTAAAATGAGAACTGGTCGTATTTTTAATTAAACAGTGTACAGACTGTGGACACCAGAGTAGCCATGTGAAGTACAGCTGCCACAGTGGAATGTACAGTCCGTGAAGGGCTGAGACTCCTGCGCACTAACACTCGCTGCCATGACAACATTCTCAAACTTTTTATGGTTGTCATCTTGTGCATCTGCCATACATGAGTCCTGCTTTGAACAGGAAGGTTATTATTTTCAGTCAGGTTTCTTTCAAAGTGTACCGAATGTAATGAATATGGCTACCACTGCTCAAGTTTACCGGTATTCCACCTTAAAGAAATCTAAATCACCTTAATAACTCAATCTAAAAACTGCTTCTCTTTCACACGTTAAACTCCAGGGAACTGAATTCATACTTATTTCCTTTCTTCAAAGTAATGTGGCAAATTTCAGAAATTGTTAGGAGGGAAGAGTAGAAAAGGGTCATGTAAATCTGCTTGTAAGCGGACGACAGATTTAAATCTATGACTTTGGGAATGTGCCCCAAGGAAGTTGTCACAATTCTGATTAACATTTTGCTGTGACGTCCTTCTATCAGAAAGAATTTTTTTTTTTAAATGAATCATTTTGTTTTACTATGAGTCCACGCCATAAAGCCTGCTACTTATAATAAAATGCATTGCTTTAAATTGACATGATTCAAGTCCTGTGATGTTAAAGGACACAATATTTATAGTTTCACAGTAGACTAAGGCCTTTTTTAGCAAAGGTGTGAATAATATTTAAAGCTGCTACGATCAATACTTTTATATTAACAATGGACAAAATAACTATTTGTAATGTGAAAGGTGTTGATGATAGGGATGAACCCACACTTAATAATCACATGACTCTGCATTTCCCCTCAGTTGTACCGAGCCTTTCAGCATTTTTCAGCTCATTGTTTTGATTTTTGGACCCACAACTTTATTTTTTTGGGTCATTTTTAGTGATCTCACTAGTGTTGTGCCGCAAATGCAGCAGGCACGTGTTTTAGCAAAAAGGTGTACATTACCACTCCAGCACCAATCAACAGACAGATAAAGCTATAGACTAGCAGGGTTAGTTGAAAATAGTGGATCCTTTAGCCACTAGAGATCCAGACATTTCCCTCAGTAGTTAGCGGAGATCGTAACAAAGCAAAAATTGGACTTACATTTATTGGGTGGCCAGAGAAACAACTCCAAATGAAAGCAATTGTCGGTCTTTGTCTGTTGGCTATGTAAATAGGCTTATCAATTTTATAAGGTGATAATATGCCAGTGTTGTGTTTACAATTTAGGGAAAATGCAAAAAGGGTGGGGGCATATCATAAAACTGCAGCATTCCCAATTTCGTTTCAGCCCTGGACCTTTGCAAAAAGTAATTCTCCCTTTCTCTGTCCACGCTACTTGTCGCTTGCTGCTATCTAATTCAAGCAAAAATGATTTGAAATGATCAAATCACGTGGATGTCAGACCAGAAACCATTTAAAATAATTTAAAATTTTTGTAGCCCTACACATTCTGCAAATAGGCGTAGGGGAGTAACTTTTAACCAAATCTGGTGTGCTGTGGTTTCTTTCTGCAAACAGTAGTTTATACCACTAGAGCAAGTTTTGGCACGAAATCAGTCATCTAAATTACTTAGAATTACCCGTTCGTTCTCTTTCCCTCTTTCTCAGATGACCGTAGTTGACCGTAGGAGATTGTTTTGAACTGAGGTGTTTGGCTCTGCGTGTACAGGAGGCCTTCCTCACGCCGTCCTGCTGCATAGACACACTATTGTTGATGAGCTCAAGTCCAGCTCACACGCTGCATACCAGATTCCATCCACAACCTATCTCAGAATGCTGCACCTCCTGGTAATCTTGGCAAGCCCTTGATCTATGTAAACAGTGGGCCGCTATATTATCAACGCTGTATCAATAGTCTTACAAAGGGGTGTATTACATTGTTTGCTTTTAATGGTGTGAAAACCAACCAGCCAATAACACTGGCTGTTTGCTCATTCAAACAGAATTACCGGTTACTCAAATGAAGGAAGCAAGTTGTGGCTTACACCATTTTGACTTGCATCCCATTTGAGAATGAAAGAGGAATTTAGGGGTGTTCTTTTTATACAAAACCACAGAAATCTGTTGTATATCAGTTTAATTTAACTCGCACTTAATATCTGTCTTCCCATTTCCTAAACATATTTCATGAAACCTTCTGTTAGTTGTTAAAAACTCTCTTTAGTTGTTTTTGAAAGGGCTTTGACAGTAGATCCTGTGTTGTTTGACTCTCAGACTCAACTTGGCAGTTTAACAGTCATCAGTATTCACACCTTTTTGATGACTTTCTACTTCTGGAATTGATATATTTGTAAGTGTTGTTTTCGTCTCACAGCAGCCATGGGTGCTCAGGATGACAGTTGATACTTTTATATACATTTGCGAACAAAATACTTTTGCTGTTGTTTCTGCAGTAAAAAGAAATATAAAGCTCTAACTGTGAGCCAGAGAGGGCGTAGGCACCTATTACATTTTCAGTATGTGCAGTAGCAGATATAAAACTTCTACAAGATATATATTCAGTGATTGATGTGTTTTAACAACTGGCACCAGAGAGTAACAAAGCATAAATACATGTATGATGGAAATTTACCAACTATTACTCATAGGACAAGTGTGTATTAGCTTGACCTCCAATCACAGGGAAGAAAGAGCAGACTCAGCTGGAGATATAGAGTTTGTACACTGCAACATCGTGAACTTTAGTGGGGGAAAAAAAAAATCATCTGTAATGGGTAACTCAATTCATATAATGTATCCATTTTTCAACTACAACTTCTTAACTTATACCTGTGAATTCAGGACTTAAAATTGTAAGATGACAAAGTAATTACTAAAATTTAGTGGGCATTAATTCAATTGAAAATATAACAGTTTAATAGGAGACATGGTCAGCATAGCAGCGTATGTAGTGAAATATTTAATCTTATACAAGTATTCACTATTGAACACAGCCCGCAGTGGTAAGAACTGCACAACAATGCAATCACCCTCCGATTTCTCAGCACACAGTGTCTTCATTTAGTGACTCATGGCCGAGTGACACTGAGCCTGAGTACCAGAGTGGACTTCAAAACATCAAATGTTGGATTCAGCTAAATTTGAACTACTACTAACAATAAGTTAAACAATTGTTTTCAGAACAGGAGATAACCTGGGTGCACAGTTTAAAAGGCAGGTTGTATGCCACTCTGTTGTATTTGTCACTTTCTTCAAATTACCAACTCCCTTCCTGTTTAGCTTCTGTTCTTCACTAAATTTCAGTTCTCTGTGTATTTTGCCATATGAGCTTTCGTTTCATCAGCCCTCCTGAAAAGCTGGAATATGATACTATGCTTTTCTGTGTACATACTCTATATATTCTAAACTAAGTGGGAATCTAATGGGCAGTATCATTTTACCACCTCCTAATTTTATGCAGGATAAAATTGTTTTTTTGTTAGCATTTAGCAGCATTTAGCCATTGAGGAACTATAAAAAATTTTAGATGCTTAGTACTAACAGAATAATTGTTATTTTAAAATAAACAGGTTCTACTATGTATCACTTTAGACAGTATGCTGTGGACAGAGAAGCAGAATGTCGTGTTTAAGCTTTTTAGAAAGAGGGGCTAGGGTGAAATCCAGTATATTGTCTTGCTGAGGCTGGTTGAGCAGAAGCTAGCTTTCAGATACCTGTTTGCTTGGTTTTCAACCTGCGAATGCTGCTGCTCTTCCTCCGCACAGGCTACCGCCGTGTTCTAGTTCCCCATATTACATATTGCACACATTTTCGGTTTTTTCTTTCAGCCCACGTTTTATGGCCTGAAAAGTAACGCTGGCACTCAACCTAGCAGTGTGACCCCTTTGTAGCAGTGTTTAAAATCAGTAAGACTACACGTATCCCTTTGCTTTGTCCCTCAGCCTTTACTGACTGCCCAGTTTTAGCTTTATTTACCACCACGTTAGAGTTCGGAGACTTGAGGGATGCGCAGGGCAGACTGGTTACTATGACACCGGCATCATTTAAAACGACAGTGTCAACAGTTGGACGTTTTCTGTGAACGCTACGGCCTCTCTACGTTTATCAACAACCCCCTCCTCCCCTCCTTTTGCCTCTTACGCAAAAAGCAGCGGAAGATCGTGATTTGCTGGAGCCACCCCCTCCTACTTAGGGGGTAACTTATTACGGGAGTTTGCAGGCGGAGCTGGTCTCCCTGAGAGATAAATTGTGTGTGGTACAATTGGTAGAGTCGGGTACGAAGCTGTCCTTTCGAGTTTCCTGCGAGGGACAGTTAACAGCCTCAGCTACGACTACCCACACCAAGCGCTTAAATCACATAAACCGACAAAAAAAAAAAAAAGGGGACATTACCTGGGAGTAACCATGTCGGGAAATAAAGACAGTGACGGCGGATGGAGGAAATTTGTGTGGAATTCAGAGAAGAATGAGTTTCTAGGAAGAACAGGGGGCAGTTGGTGTAAGTACTCCTTTTCCTGTGTTTCACTGAGCTGACAAGCTAGCTTTCTTTTATCAACGCCGGCATAATGTCAAATAAAAAGTGGTGTAGCGCGCTTGGCCGACAGGCAGTGGAAACTTTCGGTGTTCAGTGGGGATTTCCCCCCCCCCCCACACTCCGTTTATATCTTTTTTTTTCCTCCCGTTTCCCGACTGTACAGACAGACAGCACCTGTTAGAGCTCACTGGCTCTGACATGCTGCGTCGTGACTTCGGTTTTCAGTGCAGGCTGTAGGTAGAAGTTGGTCTGTAAAATCAGAATAAACTCCTTTGTGAAACATGAAACCGGCTTTATCTGACAGATTTACCCTACTAGACATGCTACAGGTCGAATTAAATAATTCTATATTTAAAAAAAACGCACGTTAAATGAATTTTTTGGCCCCCTTATGCATTTGCATTGACCGTTAAACGCTAACTCATATGACTTAGACAAGACTTAAAATATACAATTGGTTTTATGGTTAATACATTGTAATAAGAAATGGATAGCCGAGGCTTAGCCTATGTCTGGCCATTCATTAATAAACGTCCTTTATGAAAAGGTCATCTTGAAGGACAGACTGTGGTGGACCAGATCTTCTCAATATAATTCATACAGTGAAAGTTGGTCGTTGCCTGCCTCACTGGACCACCTCTTTGAATTCAGCCTTCCAAGGAGAGCGGAAGAGAAACAGAGGTCATTTTATTCTTCCCACTAATAAACCGAATAGCTAATCTCTGGCTCCTGTATACAGGCCCGGTTACTTGCCCCCCCCCCACACACACACACTCCAACCCAAGATTAATGGAACCAGCTCTAATCGTTTTACCACTGTTTTCAATACTTTTAAGACGAGGGAATGCTCGCCTAATACGGTAAGCAATGGTTGTTGATTTGATGGGATAACTACACACCATTATATACTGCCCATTAAGCTCCCTAAACCGTTTTACACATTATAAATGGCATTTTTCTTCTGTGTGAAACAAAGCCGGGTTCGGCCAGACACCACTTGGTAATATGGTGCTGTAGAACTGATCACGACTCACATGTCTCAAGGGCCGCCCTTCGCCGTCTCACAGTCATGTTTGTTTGAGGGGTTTTTTTTTTGTTTTGTTTTTTTGCTGAAAGGAAGGAGACATTGGTCGGCATGTTTTCGCCTGTTTAAACCTCTCATCATTCAGAGCTTAGTGAAAGCTGAAATAAACAGTTTATTTCCGGGGAGGGGGGGCTGATTCTCTGACCAGAAAACACAGCAATACTGCTATATTATCGCCCCCATGGCTGGTCTGCGGTAGTCAATGGCGAGTTCATAGCGAACTTACGGGAGCTACTTTAAGGTGAAATTTCAAATCTCCACACGTTCTTCTTGTCGTAATGTGACCGGTCCTGGTGTTACACTGTTGGTGAGCATCTGTTACAGGCTTACTGTCGGTCTTTGTCTTGAGGGAAAGTGATGTCGCACTATCTAAAAGTGAGCGGTGTTGCTGTGAAAGCAACAGGTATGTCGTGCCCTTGAGTTGCCCGAAACCGTCACGGTTTGTCAGTGCAGCCGATTTTGGAAAATGTTCACTAATCCGGTCAGACTCTGTTTCAAGTCAGCAAATAGTATCTCTGTTGTTTTCAAAACGGGAAATATAGGAAATGACAAGCGCCAGAGTCGGCCAGGGCGCTCATTTCTTCACCACCAGCGTTTGTGTGCGTTCATGTCGACGTTTTAGACAGCTGAATCTGCCGGGAATTGACACCGCAGAGCCGGTAAAGCGTCGAGGAGGCTCGAACGAAAACCTCAGTAAAAGTCTAGAGACGGCAGTGTGGTGTGAACGTGGTGATGGTCCCCTCACAAGACGCTGCAGCAGTCTGGTGGGGGAGGTGCCCTCCATTCAAACTCAGCCTGTCACCACTGGTAGGCCAGTTTCTGTGCTATTTACATTCGTGGGTAGCAGTTTTGAGAGCTGGCCTCTCTGGCTACAAAATGGTGTTGTGTACCCGTATCACACACGTGTGCTGACACGAAATTCATTTCCTGTCCTTATAAATCTCAAGTAACTGGCCAAACTAAAATGAATAGTCACTGGGTCACAAAGGGCTGACAAAGGGAAACACTGGCTATAACTTCCAATGGTCTGACACGCTTGTTTGCCTGGTTTTCATCTGCATCCATGAGGGGGGAAAAAGGAATTTGTTTTGCAAATACTGCTTACCTATACAACAGGTGCTGACTGCAACAGTTTCATTTCTTAGATGGCCTAATCTTAACAAGTTACCTGTAATTCGTCACAACTCGTCAGCACAAGTGGCACTGCCATCAAGGTTGTCTGTCTTCAAAGTGTAGACACTGAACATTTATTCTGATGTTTTACTCATGTTTTCAGAAAAGGTTTAACATTTCCCTGCTTCTGTTGGAGAGTTTTTGTAGTCACTTGGACTCATCCAAGTGCCTCATATGTACAATGTTCAGCATCTGAGCATAAAAAAGGGGGGATGTTGCTCTTTTTCATGTGCTGGAAACACTGCTCATGATGTGCTCTAAGCGCAAAAATGGCAGTCTTAGAGGGACGTGGTTAGGGCAGGCCCAGTGAGCCCAATGAACCTCCTCTCCACTGTATACAGTCTGTGGCAGGAGATAAGGTTGTGGAGCTGAACTTGTGATCAACCCGCCAAACTGGTTTCACAGGGGCTGATTTGGAAATCTAACCGGGGGCAGAAAGACATTTTGAGGAGGTGCCACAACAACAGCAACCCACCCATCAGTAGTGGGAAAGCTGGTGATGAACTAGCAGAGCGCTCTCTGTCGGTGTTCAGGAACCGGGAATCAAACACAATATGGTGTTAGACGATGGCTGTTACTGTATGTGAGTGATAGAATAAAATATTGAATAATATTTGATATAAGAATATATTGAAAGATGGAAGCCAGAATAAAAATAAAGCTTTGGAATAAGACTTTTTTTTTATAGATTTCAAGCCCTTGTGCTCCGAACACTCATATTCCTTTAACAGAAACAAAAAATGTGCAGGATTTTTAGAGCTTTCCATCAATTCAAAAATTATGTAATACTGTATGTATATTACTGCAAAAACAGGAAAGGATAGTTAACTGTGGGCTGCTTTTAAGTGATGCAGTATGATCGGACTATAAACAGTAAATTTTGGGGTTTCACTTGAGCCTGAGCCATATGCGGTTTCTGGAGATACTCTGATCTCTCAGATGATCTCAAATATCAATTTTACCACCACAGCATTACATCAGAGTTGTAGTGAAGATACTGTATTGTATAGCTGGAGAACTAAAACAATTGGGTTAATTTAAAGGTGATAAAAACTTAATTACTGACATATAATCACAACCCACTAAGAGCATACAAGCTTTTAAGTATTTCTTCCATTCTGAAATTGACTGAAAGTCGGCAAACAAGAAATGGTGATTACAAGTTTCTCTCTACAACAATGAAATGAAGAAAGCCAGAGACAGAAAAAAGAGGCTGCTTTGTTCATATAAGCGAGAACAGTATTCTTATGGTTAACTTGTTGTAATGGGCGACACAGTGGGGGGAGGGTCCACTGTGACCGGAATGACTAGTGATTCATCTGTTGTACGGGAACTGCGGCCCTCCTGCTGTTGCATAATTGGGATACATTTTTAATTGGGTGAAAAAAACCTGTCATTGTTCTAAAATGGCTTTGTTGATGAGAAAAGAAAGGGATCATACTGTGCGGGAGCAGTTTGTGGAGTATCTATTAAATGCAGTTCTCAAGGTTTTTCTTTTCTTCCCGAGGATTCTTCCAAATTTTGCTCTTGAATGCTTAAGAGTTGTTTAAAGATTTAGGACAAAAATTTAAGTTGATCTCTAGGAAAATAAATCTACTCATTTAATCTCACATCACATTCACTTCATTTCAAGTGAGGAGCTGACCTTATCCCATAGTGTTTAATCCAAAGATTTCATGAAAATAATTTTTTGGTCTTTTATGCTCATTAGTCATATAGTCAAAATTGGTTCCTCCACTTCAAAAATCCAAAAAGTTCATCATTTTTAAACTGCTTTAATTAATAAAGTAATTGTTTGGCCTATGAAATGTCCAAACATTGTTTAAAAAATGCTCATCGCATTTTGCCGGATTTAAATGCTTCATTTTGACCAACCAACAGTCCAAAACCCAAAGATATTCAGTTTACAGTGATACAAAATTGAGAAAAGCAAATTCTTACTTTTGAGAGGCTAAAATCAGAAAGTTTTAGTCATTTTTGCCTCATAAATGACTGAAACAATTAATACATTATCAGTATAGTTGTTGATTAATCAGTTAATCTACTTCTTGTTCAGTTCTAATAATTTTACACTGATATTAATGACATTAACTTTTTTCTCCCTGCAGTTAAAATCTTCTTGTTCTACGTGATATTCTATGGATGCTTGGCTGGAATTTTCATTGGGACCATTCAGGCAATGATGCTTACGTTAAGTAACTACAAACCCACCTATCAGGACAGAGTCGCTCCCCCAGGTAAATATAATCTAAACCTTTCTCTTACTTTTGCCTTTTCAAGTGAATTTTCATCAGCTCAGATGTTAAGCAAATAGATGTAGGATTGGGCATTGATGGGTAATGTTTTTGGCTGAGTCTCTGTGTTGATGTGGCTCACTTTGGTTCGTGTCGTTAAAAATGACTGTTGGGGTGTGCCTGGAAGCAGTTACTCTATCAGAAGTCTCTCTGACCTTAGATAGGTTCAGCCATTTTGTCCTTCACTCCTCTCAGCCAGTCAATGTGTCCCCCCTCAGGCTACAGGGGAACTGTTGAAGCTTACACCCATTGTGACTAAAGCAATTCATGTGTGCTATGATTATGCCTCACAGCCTACATGTTTACATATTCATGCGTGGCAACTCTTTTTTTTTTCAGCTCGTAGTTCATCCTTTGAAGAAAAAAAAAAAAAATCATTTTTTTCACAGCTAAGAGGCCTCTAAGCTTGTTTTGCTGGAGAAAAACTCTAATCTGTAATCTTTTGAGAACAACTAGAACAATTAGACGCTGCTACAGTCACACTACGAGTGTTTTCGAAATTTCCTGCAAGCTCGGAGACGTTGCAGATTTTTTTTTTATTGACTAGCCTCGTCTTGTTTGCACAGAACATGCTCTAGCCTTGGCGGTATTTTTAGCAGCCAGTGTAAATGACTGGCTGCATGCACACAGGTTAGTTTGTCTGCTGTTTTTTCTCCCTGCCGTCCAGAATTGTTGACAATCAAAGAGTAGCCTGACAAAGCAACAAAGTAAGTGTGGAGCGCTTTGAGCTCAACTGAGTTTCTAGTAGCAGCATAATAAAGGAAGCAGAGAGTAGTTCGATTTTTTTTTTCTTTTTTTTTTTCTTTTTCTCAGAGCTGAAGCCCGCCTCTCACTCTGAGGCTAAAAGTTTCCATTGTGAGAGAGACACACGTGAGAGTGGATGGGTGGGGATACAGGACTGGTGAACTTTCACAAGCCTCCACTGTAATTCTAATGACTAAATGTTACTTCTCTCTCTGCTGCACACATAACTCCAATCGTGCTCATAACTACAGCAACAAATAAACAGATCCAGCAGTTGGGCTGGGAAAAGGTTAATAAATGTCATGTTTCCTTACCCATCTCATTCTCCTCATGCCACGCCTCACTGAGGCCTTGTGCACAAGGTCTGTGGAAAATTACTGCTATGAAGAGCTGACAGAGACCATCTGAGGAAATCCCCTAGACCCTACATTGTGTTGTCCTAAGATAATAGACCAGGGACTCTCTCTGGGCCATACAAAAGATAGCTTGCATGATATACAGTGTAGCTTCTGGCAGGAAATTCACTTCTTTCC